>NW_007727044.1:294410-329161 GCF_000696425.1 Galeopterus variegatus
ATATATTTCTGCTATAATCTTTGTTATTTCCTACTTATATTTGCTTTTGGTTTAGTTTGCTCTTCCTTTTCTATTTATTTAAGGTAGATGTTTTCATTACCCATTTGAAATGTTTCTTATTCTTAATGTGTTTATAAATATAAAATTTTCTCTAAGCACTGCATGAACCCTGCATCTATAAATTTTGATATGTTGTGCTTTGATTTTTTTTCTCAAAGTACTCTCTAATTTCTCTGTGATTTTTCTTTTTACTCATTGTTTATTTAGGAGAGTGTTGTTTTATTTCCACACATCTCTGAATTTTCTAAATTTCCTTCTGTTATTTTGGTCAGAGAACATTTTTTTGGTTTGTGTTTTGGTGTTGGTTTTTTTTTTGGTATATTTTTGTAAGTTTTGTATATTATATAATAGCTAGAGGAAAGGCTTTTGAACATTTTTGACACAAAGGAATGATAAATGCACGTGATGATTGATACATTAACTACCTTAATCTGATTATTATACAATATATGTATCAAAACATCAGACTGTACCCCATAAGTATGTATAATTGCAATGTCAATTAAAATTTTTTTTAAAGATTTGAAGGTTTTAAACAAGTATGAGTTTAATGAGTCAAAGGTGAAATATAACTGCTCCCCAAACTCATGCCAACTAAGATTGTATTAAAACACAGTGCACAATGATGATGCCCCAGAACAAAGTAGAGAATGTAAAAGCTAGTCATGACTCTTCCCCTGCCTCTAGGAAAACATGGGTTACTGTAGGAACACAGGTTTAATGCTCTCAGTGTTAGAATGATCTTACTCCTTAGAAAACAGTGCATTTATAATACACTAAGTGCCATGGAAACATATCTGTTCTTTCCACAGCATGTGAAAAATACAGGGACAAAATAAATCATTGGGCTTAAGAACAAGGGGAAAACGATTACAATGAAGCCTAGAAGTAGAAACATCCAAATCATAATGACTATGAAAGAAACTTACAGTTTGAACCCATGCTGCTGAAAGTTATGGGACTTTACATAGAGGGCGCTGGCCATACATTTTCTTTAAAAGGGCTTTGGGAAAATACAGTAGTCCCCCCACTTAGCCACAAGGCGATACATTTCAAGACCCCACTGGATGCCTGAAGCCTTGAATAGTATCAATCTGGTTTCTGTTCATGTCTTCCACACACAAATTTAATGCCTTTTCCATGTTAACTAAGCACTTATCATGTACTGTGGCTATAACTTTCACAGTTTGAAGTGTGACTGCAAAACTAGGATGAATTTCTTTTCCCTTCATCACAGTGTTGTGGATAGAAGATTCGTTCTTACTAACTTCAGCATATGATTTTTTTTCTCCATAAGTTGAAAACTTTTACCTTTTCACTTAAAGGAAGCATTTTATAGCTTCTCTTTGGCATATGTCAATAGCCAGCATCACTGCTCATGCACCATGGGGCCATTATTAAGTAAAATAAGTGTTATACAAAAGCACTATGAGATTGCGACAGTTCAAGTGATAATCAAGCTACTAAGTGACTCACGGGCAGGTGGCATAGACAGTGTATGTACGCTGGACAAAGGGATGATTCATGTCCTGGGCAGTACGGCACAAGATTTCATCATCACACTACTCAGTGCAGTGCACAATTTAAAACGTATGAACTGTTTATTTCTGAAATTTTCCACTTAATATTTTTGGACTGGCTTGACCGTGGTTAACTGAAACTACAGAAAGTGAAACTGCAGATAAGGGGGGACTACTGTATGTGGGAGAACCAATGGAGTTCTGCCAACGCTACTGGGAAACATCTATGAGCTGAAGAGTCATGGAGCAATAGCATACAGATGCATGTCACATTGAAGTACTCACTCCTTCCTCTAGTAGAGCCCCTACTACATCAGTGGCTTTTACTGCTCATGAAGAATAATGGTTATGGGGGTAGGGAGAGAAGCAGAAAAGGTTGTGGACTAACAGGTACAAAACTATGCTGTCTACCCTAAGTGAATCATAGTGCAATATGTGCTTGTACTGAAACAACACACTGTACCCCACAAATATGTACAAGTAAATGTTCAAATATTTTGAATAAAAGAAATTAAATTTTTTTAAAAAAGAATTTCCTGCTACTTCTTCAGCATTTCCTATTTTTATCAAACTTTTCTTTATTGGGTTTTGGGTTGTAAAGTGGTTCCGTTAAAGAAGAATGGAGAAAGGAAGCAACAGTTTATTAGCATTACAAATTACAGGGAAAAGATCTGGTTTTGGGGGGTCATTTATGTAGCTTTACCCATGCCCAAGGCGGTCTTACTGCTGGACTGCTCTTGAGAGCTCACTCTGATTCCAAAGAGACCTCATGTGAAACAGAAGCACCTGCTTGGAAGGAACTTTTGTTTGTGTGGGGGCACACATTGAAAGGACATGTATATGGCTTCAACCACTATGTCCTGATTAAAATTTTTCTTCATATAGCAACATGTGTTATCCTCACAGAAGCTAAACATTAATTAGCCACTAGCACTTATCCACTGGCTGATCTGTGCTTAGCTTCCATCACTCTATACATTTTTTCACATAGTTTTCAGTGTCTCTTTTATTACCATTGTATGTTTTGTATTAGCATCCATGCAACTTCTTAATAAAGTGGTGTGCATTAAAAATGAAATCTTTACCTCTCCATGTGATGATAGCAGTTGAAATCAGAGTCTCACACGTATCACACAGATCACTGTGGACCTGTCAGGGAAGTTTCAGCACAAAAGCCAGCCTCAATTGAGTTTTTGCTAACTTCCCTTTTTTTAAAAATTGTATTCACTAACTTCCTATTCTCTGACACATTTTCATGATAGGATCAACTGAATTAAACCTGAGACTGCCAAATTCATTAGTTTTAGAGGACTGAAAGATTTTTTTTTTTTTTTTACCATGCTGACCTACTTACCCACAATAACATCTCTATGGTCTCTGAAACATCCTCAGCACAGATGGGTGAAGAAAAAATACATATGAAGAAAACCTCATACATTTTTCAGAAAACACAAAACCAGAATAACTGTAACAAAAAATGGCTCTAAAAGAATGCCTAGGCTTTGAGTAGGCTATACAGACAGGCAGAGGAACTAGCCAAAATTACCCACAGTAGCACTAAATGCTGACGTAAACTCTTAAAAATCCATGAGATTTCTTGAGCCAAAGGTAGAAGCAGAAAGACTGGCTTGTAATCTCACCAAAAATATAAACACAACTGAATTGCCAGTTCAGGGAAGGCTGACCCCGTACATTCCTTATAATACTTAGGTAAACAAAAAGGCTAATAGCAGATGTTTTCCATTCAAGCTCAGAGAGATACCTTCCCTCTGCTAAAAAGAGATGATCACAGAGTAACCATGGAGACCCCACTGTCCTTCATCAACACGAAATTTGTGTTGTGTTCATGATACAAGCATTTCTCACAAACAAATCTCCAAGGGAAAGGCAATAATGGACAAAACTGTACATAAACAGTTGAAGTGAAGGAGTGAGTCATGTGATGATCTGGGGTAAGAGGTGTCCAGGAAGACAGAAAAGGCCTGAGGCATGAATGAGCAGTCAAGAAGAGGAAGATGAAGAACGGCAAGAAGGATTGTGTGCTAGAGTGGAATGATTAGGTGGATGGTGATATAGGAAATGAAACTGGAGAGGAAAACAAAGATCAGTTGAACTATGGGAGGCCAAAGTCAAGGGTGTGGACTTTATTATGAGTGTAATCATGATGAATTAAGAGAGTAACTCAATAAACCCTGCTGAATAAATGAATTATTAAAGTCCATTCAGGATCACTTATTTTGTTAAAATAGGGCTGAAGTTTATAGTTTAATTTAAGAGAAAGAAAAATATTCTTTTGCATGTTGCACATGTTTAACTTAAAATTATCTTTATATGGGCCAAAACTTCCCATTACTAAAATACAATAGCAATTTTTCTATGTCAAGAGAAAAAAATAAAGTTATACATAAAATTTTCTCTTCTAATTATGTCTTAGAATATTAATGCTATCTTGATTAAATGGATTAATAAGTAGTAAATGAATACGCAGAATTAAGATGCTTTAAAAAATTATACATATACACATACACATATATTTTAGGATGGAGAGACCTGCTTATAACATATTTTCAGATAAAATTACCACTTGTTTGCATGATGGAATTACGTATATCAAAATTCTAAGAACATCATGATTTATGGGTTCTCTATGATTAAACAGCATATTCACTGAATATGATGGGCAGCCTCTAAGTTGATCCCCCGTGTGCCCCACATCCTGGTACTCATACCCTTTGTATTTCCTGTCAATCAAGTATGGGCTGGACCTCAGCAACAACCACTGAGTGGCTGGAGGAAGGGCCCTGGGCTTCCAAGCTGGGGTGGGGGGGGTCCGAGGGCCTCAGCCATGACCGACCGCCTAGTCCACATCCAGCCCAGTGAGGACCACTGAACCACTACCAGCAGCACCCCAGGCTCCCAAGCCAGGGCAGTTAGGGTCTGAGGGCCACAGCCACACAACACTCCCATGTCACCATCCAGCCCAGTGATGACCAAACTGCCACCAGAAGTGCCCCACGCTCCTGGGTTGGGAGGGACTGAGGGCTTCAGCTACATCCCCCCCAAATCTGCATCCAGCCCAGCCACGACCAAGCTGCTGTTGGAAGTTCCCCTGGGCTCCCCTGTCAGAATGAGGGGGGTGTCACAGGCCTCTACCATACTCCCCCCTCACTCCTCCTCTTCCTCCCACCCTATCCCTTTATTTTCTACTCTCCCTCTCCCTCCTAGCTGCACTGCAACATCTTAGAATGTAAAAAATAGGGGCTGGCCCGGTGGCGCACTGCTACAGTGCGCCGCTTGGGAAGCGCGGTAGCGCTCCCGCCGAGGGTTCGGATCCCACATACAGACCGGCTGCTCACTGGCTGAGCGAGGTGCGGGAGCAACACCGAGGATTGCGATCCCGTTGCCGGTCCCGGTCCGGTACGGGCGCGACACTGAGGGTTGCGATCCGTTGCCGGTCACGAAAAAGAAAAGACAAAAAAAAAAGGAAAAAAAAAAAAGAATGTAAAAAATAGTAATATTAATTAATTCATTAATTATTTTAAAAATGTGGGCTGGATCTAAAGTTTTTCCTCTAATGAATAGGATGTGGTAAAAGTGATGGGGTATCCACTCTGAGATTAAGTTATGAAGAGACTATGGCTTCCATCTTGGGCACTCATGTTTTCTGGTTCTGTAAGAAGCCAGATGCTATATTGTGAGCTGTCTGAGAGAGAAGCTCACATGACAAGACACTGAGGGAGGCCTCTGGCCAACAGGCAGTGAGAAAGTACAGCTCTCAGTCCAACAGCTCACAAGGAATTAAATCCTTCCAACAACTCCATGAGTGAGCTTGCATGTGCATCTGCCCCAAGAATGAGACTGCACTGCCAGTTGACGACTTGACTGTAACCTCATGAGAGGCCTGGAGCCAGAACTACCTGCCAAGCTACACCTGGATTCCTAAACCAAAAAAAACTGTGAAATAATAAATGTTGTTTTAAACCATTAAGTTTTTTGAATAATTTGTTACACAGCAATATATAATTAATACATTGAACTACATTTTAATAAAGTGGATCAGTTAAATTCTTAACAGTGGCTAATCCAAAAGATATTTAAAATGGCCATAAATATACATTTAATCATTTTAATAGCAAGTTTACCTTTATAGTATTTTTTTTTTAGCTTTGAATAATATTAGAATTAGATTGAAAGGGTCAATTTGTAGGGAACAGTCAAAAAATAAAAAGGTTATATAAATGAAAAGATTTGGTCAGAAACTAAGAAATTCCAGTTTTAAAGAGGCAGAAATATAAAAGCAGAAGTGAATGATTAGGTTCCAATATGCCTCGGAAAAAAATCTAGAGATTTTAGCGGGTGAAAAATGAGGCTGTAAAATAATGTTGATTTTAAAAGGATAATAGTGGAATATAAAGATACAAAATAAAATATGAATATTGGTCAAGAAAATAACCTGCATTGGCATTCCAATTCCACCACTTATTAGTGCTTTTTGATTTTGTGCAACTCACTGAACTTCTTCAAGTCTCTGTTTCTTCATCTATGTAATGGAGACAATAAGAGAAACTATATTTTAGGGTTGTAAAGCACTCAGCATAATGCCTGGCAGATGGTAAATAACCAAAAAATGTTGGCTCCCATAACAATTAATATTTTCTATTACATTCTTAGAGTCTACTTCTACTTTCAAAGAATGAAGTATTCATTTTAGGTTACTTCACAACTGGAGACATTTAGAAAATTTAGCAGAAGGTTCAGGAAACCAAAATTCAACCAGAGTTAAGAATAAGGCTTGTTCAAGAAAGTAAAAAGGCAAACTGATGAAATCAGTCATATATCTGATAAAGAACTTATATTTAGAATATACAAAGAATTCTTACTAACTGATTAATAAAAAGACAAATTATCCAATTAAAAGATGGGCAAATGATCTGAATAGACAGTTCTCCAAAGATGTACAAATGGCCAAACACATGAAAAGCTGCTCAACATTATCAGCATTGGTAAAATGCAAATCAAAACCATAGTGAGATGCCACTTCACATACACCAAGTTAACTATAATCAAAAAGACAGACAATAACAAGTGTCGTCAAGGAGGTGGAAAAATTGGAACTCTCATTCACAACTGGTGGGAATGTAAAACGGTGCAGCCGCTGTGGAAAACAGTTTGGCAGTTCCTCAAAAAGTTAAACATAAAACAACCATGTAACCTAGCAGTACAGCAGAATATTATCTGGCCAGAAAAAGGAATGAAATACCGATATATGCTACAACGTGAATGAACCTTAAAAACATTGCACTAAGTGAATGAAGCCAGACACAAAAGGCCACATGTGAATATTATATGATCTCATTTATAGGAAATGTTCAGAATAGGCAAATCCATAGAAACAAAAATTAGATTAGTTGTTAATAGGGCCTGGGAGAAGGGGTGAATGGAGAGTGACTGCTAAAGGGAACACGCTTCTTTTTGGAATGATGAAATGCTCTAAAATTGACTGTAGTGACAGGTGCACAACTCTGTGAATTTACTAAAAACCAATGAATTGTATATTTTAAATGGGTGAAATGTATGGTTTGTAAATTATATCCCTAGAAAGCTGTTATATTAAGAAGAAGTATAAAAAAGAATAAGGCTTGCAAGGTTTAAGTATAAATTATTTAGTCTGAAAAAGACCGTAGAAGGCAACTCAACAGTAGTGTTTAATATATAAAGGCATACAGTCATAAAAGATGTTAGCCAGTTTTTCTCTGTTTCCTCCAAGGTTTAAGTAACAATATCAGATTATGTTAGGAATAAAATAACTTTTTTAACAATAGTGTTTACTAGCAAAGGGCTATGGTTAGAGTTAAGTTGTTCAATAATATTTCTCCTTAAAAATAGAATAAACATTACAACTTCTTGGAACCTACTGTTTTAGTCCGTTTTGTGTTGCTATAACAGAAATACCTGAGACTGGGTAATTTATAAGGAAAAGAGGTTTATTTGGCTTACGATTCTGGGACAGCTGCATCTGGCATGGGCCTCAGGCTGCTTCGACTCAAGGCGGAAAGTGGCAGGCAGCTGGTGGGTACAAGCAGATCACATGGCGACAGGAAGCAAGAGGGAGACAGAAGGTGCCAGGGTCTTTTTAAGCAACGAGCTCTCGCAGAAACTAATAGAGCGAGAACTCGCTCATTAATCCCCCCTCCCCCAGGGAGAGCACTATTCCATTCATGAGGGATCCGCCCCCATGACTCAATGAGTTTCCAACACTGCCACATTGGAGATCACATTTCCACATGATTTTTGGAGAGGACAACACATCCAAACTCCATCACCTACATTTGGAGTTATAGAAACATGTCTGAGATGGAACAGTTTTTATAATAAAGTCCTTCAGGTAATTCTTTAAATAAATTCCCTTGTGTTAGGTATAGAATTCTGCATTAAAGATGGTGTAATTTTAATTTTTCTGGCCTGTTCTAGTATAGTCATTCTTCCTTTTCTTTGGCAGCTGGCCAGTATGGGAATCCAAACCCTTGACCTTGGTGTTATAACACTGTGCTCTAACCAACTATCTTGCCAGCCCAATATAGTCATTCTTGAAGGCAGGGGGATAATATTCTTATCTCCAAATGGCTCCTTCAATCTTTTTCTCCATCCAACGTTACTTCTTCACTTTAAGTGTACAATTTGCTACTATTTTCTTTTTTTTTTTTTTTCCTTTTTTTTGTCTTTTTTACTGACCGGTAACGGGATCGCAACCCCCGGTGTCGTGCCCGTACTGGGGACCGGCAATGGGATCGCAACCCTCGGTGTTGCGCCCACACCACGTTCAGCCAGTGAGCAGGAACCGGTCTCCACATGGTATCCGAACCCTCGGCGGGAGCGCCGCCGCACTCCCAAGTGGCACACTCTCCAGTGCGCCACCGGGCCGGCCCCTTTGCTACCATTTTCTATCACTGAATCAGTTGAAGCAAAACAGGAAAACAGCTGACCAGTGGATACAGAATGTCTCAAAAAGTATCCACTTCGTAATATATGTGAACATTCTTGTATTTCATATTCAGATAAAATTATTTTTGAAAGAAACATGGTAACATTCTAATTCATTATCATAAATGCAATTATATTCTCAAATGTTAAATAGGATATGCTGTGGCTTAAAATCTGAGAAATAGATTACTAAAAATAGAAAACTAAAAAGGCTGTAATAAAGATAGAAGCCAAAAATAATGATGACAAATTCAATGAGCAATTTCCCCTGCTGCAACTTGAATGCCTAAATTGTACTGGGAAATTGTATGTAGGAAAATAAAATTGTTAAAACAAAACAAAACAAAACAAAAAACTAAGTCCCAGGTAGAGATTTAATTCTTTGAGTTCATAGAAATTTATTGTTATCAAAAAATAAGCTCATGATTTATTTGCCTTCTAAAACATACAATCAACTTAAGTAAAAACATTTTCAGTAGCTTATCATGTACAAGTTCTAGATTTTAGAACCAAGAGGGGAAATTCATTAATGAGCAAACAGTCCATTTATTTTTTCTATTAAATATCATGTCTTATTTTGAATGTAGAACCGGTATGTTGGTCTGGGACAGACCAGTTTAGGGAAGTGATGATAATTACTTACTAGAAAATTAAAAGAAAAAAAAAAAAAGGCTTTTCTATGTTTAAATGCCACAGAAAAAGTAAGCAAACTATGAAATCGATGTCTGCTAAATTTGGATAGAATGAATTTATTAAAAAGTGCTTTAATTAGGTAAACTTAAGATGCCAAAGAAAGCTGTAGCTTACAGTCTCCTAACTCGATTCCTTATATTTTAATATAGTGGCAAAAAAAGCCTTTGTGGTTTATCATGGAAACTCCAAGGAGCCAGCTTGTGAGCAAGTCCACCTTATTTCTATCTTACTATGACTATAAAGACTTCATCTTTTCGTCATCATGCCAAATTATGTGCTTAATATTAAATATTTACAGATGACCAGAACATCAACACACTAGCTGTTACTCTGAAATTATGGTAACATTAACTGGTATTTACTTCTCCTGTCTTCACTTATTACACAGTGTACTTAAGCAAAGGGCTGAAGACACTATTAAAAGCTAGCACTCAGTCCACAGAAAACTGACTGCAAAGGACCATGCAGAAAATTCAGTTATGGTTCTCTTAATTTCTCAGCCACCCTAGTTGTAAAATGGGTGTAATGCATATCTCACAGAGGCTTTGTGAGGTCCAAATGCAATTATGTATATGTTAAAGACCCCAGTAATATGGTTAATATACATGGTGGGTGCTCAAAAAGGAGAACTGAACCTGAATTTGCAACTTAAAACTAGTAACATAGGCAACAAATGGTTAAAAAGCATTTTGTTTTAAAAAAAAATACCTCCAAAATACTTTAAACTATGACATATACTGAATAAACCTTGTAAATTCTTAATTTTATTTATTTCTATGCTGTCATTATTCCAATAGTGTAGCTCATACTTACATACTATCTTTATTGATAAATTACTCCATAATTCTTACTTCACTGAACCCTGGATATTATCACTTTAAAATGGGAAAGTTTATGTAAATATCTCACCGTCAATTAGGGTGATCCTTGCTTTAAAAAACTGTAATGGATGTAGCATTGCTCATTATTTTCTCCTGTATTTATTAATGTATTATAATTTAGTTCAAAGTCACACAGTAATCAGTGACACAGTGAGTTGGTCTTCCAACTAAAAACAGAAATGTCTTCTAATATATTAGGTTTCACCTTTCCCCACATCAAATACTAAGTCATTCTGCCTTCAAATATAAAAATGGCTTATGTTCGCAAAGAATGTTCTTGGTGGTATGAACACATTACCCTTCACATTCAACTAAAGTGCTCTGTGTGGGGATCTAAAAGTCTGGGTTCTGGCCTCAGCTCTGTTAGCAGCTGGGCTGGATTAGCTCTTCATTTCCCTCAACTCATTTTCTTCCCTGTATCATGAGGCTGCTGTGCTAGATTGCCTCTAAGTTTTCTCCCAGCTCTAAGATTCTCTGAGATCTACTTATGTCCTGCTTCCCAGTCAGATTATTAACTCTCTGAAGGCATGAATCACATTGTAGTCTTCTTTTGAAACCTGTACTTTACTTATCATAGTGCTATGCACTAAATATTTGTAAAACTGAACTGAAATTGTATTACATTATAAAAATAATTATTGAAACAAATTATCATATCTTATAATATAAAACTAAGTAATGATTGCAAAGTAACCATTACTTATTAACATTTACAATGGAGTCTTAACTATCTTACCCTTCAGTCAAGCAAATGCTTTATATACCTGCTCTAGGTAACAGGAAGCTGGGAGGAATGGCTAATATGATAGTTTCTATGTGAAGTATTCTGTCCTCTTATCTCCATAAACCATCAGAATATTCCAGTCTTGTAGACTTATTCTTTAAATACTGTGACAAGCCGGAGTGGAAACAGTTTCTGGGTATAGATGCTCCCAAACAATCCCCACCTCCTGGTATTCTCACCCTTGTACAGTCCCCTCCTACAATGTACCAGGGTTGGTCTACATAACCAATACATGAAGCAGAAGTGATGGTAAGTGATTTCTGAAATTAAAAGACTGCAACTTCCATCTTGGGAGCTCTCTCACTTGTTCACTTTCTCACTCTCATGGATCAGTTACTTTGGGGGAAGCCGTGTTGGGAGCAGTCCCAGGAAGAGGCCAATAAAGTGAGGAGCTGAAACCTCCTGCCAACAGCCACGTAAGTTAACTTGGAAGCACATCCTTTAGACCCAGTGAAGTCTTCAGCCCCAGCCAACAGCCTGACAGCAACCTCTAGAGAAACCTAGAACCGAAGCATGGTGCTGACAACACCAAGTCAAGGGTTAAGATCCCCTTACCGGTCACCTTTAAAAAAAAAAAAAAAAAAGAAAGAAAGAAAGAAACTCTGTGAGATAGTGTTATTTCCTTAAACTGCTAGGTATTAGGGTGACTTGTTACACAGGTAATAGATAACTAATATACATAAATAATCTTTTTTTAATTATTATTTGAAATACCCATCATTTCTTGCCTGGATGATTGTAACTTCCTAATTACTGTTCTTGGAAAAGCATCATCCTCTCTAATCTATCCTTTACATTGCTGCCAGGGAAGTCTTTTGAAACATGATTCTGTTTGTGCCTCTCCCCTGCTCAAAATCTTTTAGTAGCTCATCATTACTCATAGGACAAAATCAAACTCAGCCATAAAAGGCCTTCGTGAACTGGCTTCTGCTTGCTTCTATAGCTTCATTATACGTCAGTACCTATACACTCTAATACTACTTTAATTCCCCAAATGGGCTAAGTGCTTTTCTTTCTCTGATATCCCCATTTATACTGTTCCCTGTGCCTAGAATACCTCATTCACTTGGCCAATCTTCAAGATTCAATTCAAATATCACTATGTGTGTGTGTGTGTGTGTGTGTGTGTGTGTGTGTGTGTATGCCTGTACTGATTTAATTAATTACATTTTTCTTGGCTACAAAGGACAGTGCCTGGCTTACACAGAGGCCTTACACATTTAATTCAATTCAACAAATATTTTTTGAGTACTTACTATGTACTAGGCATGTGTTTTTGTCAGGCACTAGGAATAACAAAGAAAATTAAATAATTAAGTTACCTAACCTTAAGGAGCCTACAATATAGCAAGAAAGCTAGACAATAAACTACTGATTACAACTGAGATGGATGTTACAAAAATAAGAGTGTTCAAAGTATTCAGGGCACATAAAGTGAGAGAGGGGGTCTAACCTATTCTATGGACTATGGGAAGCCCTCCTAAATACAGTCCTAAACTTCAGTCCAAAAATCCAAATCAGCAAACAAAATCAAGAAAATATGGCTTGGTAGTAATATATGTGAAAAAGCTATGAACTATATTTGACAGAACACACAATGTTTTTTTTTTTCCTTTTTGAGACCGGCCGCACCGCACTCAGCCAGTGAGCGCATCAGCCATCCCTATATAGGATCAGAACCCGCGGCGAGAGCACCACGGGCTCCCGAGTGCGCCACGGGCTCAGCCCAGAACACACAATGTTTGATGTAACTAGAAAAAAAAACATTTTGGTTTCACCAATAGAAATACACTATATAGAATTTGGAGATATTCCATTATGCTCAGCATTTATCAGCCCTCTTTAAGGAGATATTGAAAAGTCCATTTAGAAGAGAATGACCAGAATTGAGGCACCATGAACCCAGGTCACAGTAGGAATAGCTTCCAAAAACTGGAAGGTCTTGGTATGTGAAGACTCAGAGGGTATACATAGTATACAAATAGTTGAAGGTCTGTCATGTGGAAGATAGATTGTATTTATATGTAAACCTGTGGATTTATGGGTAGAGTAAGGAAGAGACAGAAAAGGAACAATTTACAAATTGCCAGAGCTATATAAAACAGGCAGTCTCTATTTCTGGAGGTGATTATATCTAAACTGGTTGGCCACTGAGCAAAATGTTGCAGAAGGAAATCCAAACCCTGGAAGGGACTAGGCATGGATGACTTTGTACTAAAGCCTTTTTAACTTAGATATGTTATGGCTTGAATACAAAGATATTAATAAGTCTCTCTTTGTCCTAATCTATGCTGTAATGATGCCAATTAGATCACATTTCCCACAAGGTTCTGTCCTGTATAGCAGGTAGAGTGAAATTAAAGAAATAGGCTTTAGATATCTTCAAAGGGCTGCTTATATGGCCTTCCTAACAATTCCTTTCCTGGCAACAATCTATTTTACAGTTCATTTTTGTCTCATTATTTAATCTAAATCTTATACATATATAAGACATGCATTTGTTGCATGCATTTGTTTCTGTAAAATCTGTAATAAGTATGGAGGAAAATATCTTTATGGATATTTGGTGGAGTCCAAAGGCAACTCTTGCCTGAAGTACTGAACATCCTCAGTGTAAAAGTTCTTTCAACACATACACATCTAATTAACTATCTGTATCCATATGTTCAATTTCAAGCTTCTAGATTTAAAAAATGAAATATACATTTCTTAGGACTCTCTAACGTTTGTAAAAGCTCAAGAGTAGGGATATTTCCCAATGTGAAGAAAAATTATAATGTCTTTGACATGTACAAGTACATATGTGAGATGATGCTGGCCTATTGCCCCATCCCCAGCCTGCAGATGTCTTAAATAACAAAGAAGATCAAGCAAGTGCTGAAAGACCTATGTAACACTCCACAGAAAGTTATGGTCCCCAGTGTTTCCAGTCAGTACCATTGCAAAAGAACATGCATAGAGGAATTGAATCTGTGCTTATTATGCAGTTCTTCTGAAAAACAGAAATTTGAGATTATGTGAAATGGCTCAATCTTCTTGATTTTCCAGTACAAAGATAAATTCATTCTGAGAAGCTTAATATGTGCAAAATAAAGAAATAATTCAGATTTTGGAATTAGTAGGAGGCTCAAACCAACTTTGTTGGCTTAAATAGATGCTGATCTCTAGTTTTTATTTGTTGAAAGCTAAATCATCTGTTTGAATAGAAACAGATTTTTGCCACAAGGGAGAAAGAATGAAAGTGATCTCACTAAAAGCTAATGGGACTCTTGAAGGTCAGTTAGGTACAGTGGGTTCAGCAATTGGTTCCTTTAGGTCTAGGAAGTACTAATATCCTATAAGATACAATGCAAGCTGATCTAATCTAAACCTCTGGGGTCTTGTGAAAGTACCTATAGATTAAATAATTAATTAGTAAATCAAATACAAAAAAGACAAACCATTCATGGAAAAAAATTACCTGTACAACTGCCCATAATTCATCAAAGCGATAATCATTCTCAGCAAAGTGATAATATTCTAAGCACATAAAGGCAGCTCTACCATTGACTCTGTTTTCTCCATTTAAAAAGTCTATTTTATTTTATAAAAGAGAGCTCAGGGGCTGGCCAGTTAGCTCACTTGGTTAGAGCACAGTGCAGATAATACCAGGGTCCAGGGTTCGATCCCTATACCAGCCAGCCACAAAAAAAAAAAAAAAAAAAAAAAATTGACTCTGTTTTCTCCATTTAAAAAGTCTATTTTATTTTATAAAAGAGAGCTCAGGGGCTGGCCAGTTAGCTCACTTGGTTAGAGCACAGTGCAGATAATACCAGGGTCCAGGGTTCGATCCCTATACCAGCCAGCCACAAAAAAAAAAAAAAAAGAAAAGAAAAGAGAGTTGAGAAGAGGCTAACTGAGTGGAGAGAACCTAATGGTTTTGGAAGAGTTAAACTGATAACTTCAAGAAACAAGAAGGAAATAAGAAACAAGAGGGAAATAAGGCCAAGCAGAAGAAATGAGGGAGGCATGTGAATCATAAAAAGACAAAAAAATTCCAACACTAAAATCAGTATATATTGAAAATTAAGTATCACAGCACTTCTTTAGGCATGGGATGAGAAGGAGATAAATACAAAAAATACAGGACAGAATCCCTACCCTCAAGGTGATTAGCTTTGAGTAGTGTAAGATAAAGTCATAAATGAGAGGTGATTATACTAAGAATGTTTACTAGAGGAAAGATTACTTTAGGACCTACAGAAGACAGGAAAATTTTACAGAGGTGGTACAATTTCAGCTGGATCTTGAAGGATGGGAAGGAGACAGGCAGCATGGAGGGAAGAGGGCAGGCAATCCAGGACGTGGATACCGCATGTGCAAAGGTAGCCAGAGTGATCTTTTTAAATATAAATCAGATCAAGTCACTTTCCTACCCTCTTCAGCACCTTCCCACTATACTGATAAATCTAAACTCTTTACCATGGCCTATAACTCCCTGACCTGGCCCCTACCTACATCCCCAACCTTATCGTATGTATTTGCCACCTCTCCCTCCCCGACTCCTACTCTGGCCTCACAGGTCTTTTGATAGTTCCTAAAACTAACACATTCTTTCCTGCCTCAGGGCCTCTGCTTTGCTGCTCCCTCTGCTTGGAATCTTCTGCCTCTTGACTCTTAACAGTTGCTTCTTCTCATTCTTCAGGTCTTGGTTTAACTGTGATCTCCTTACCATCTAATCAAAGAGGGCCTTTCTATCCCTCACTCCAGCCATTATATTTCATCAAGGCACCATATTTCTCCCCAAATTATCACATGCTGCAATTATTTTGTTTGGGTTGTTATTATTGTTTATTTTCTTCTGGCTCTTCTACTTAAAAGCTCCTGGAAAGGGGGAACCATGTATACCTTATTCAACGTTGATATCTCTAGTGTTTGGCATACAGTAAGTTCTCAGTGAATAAGTATTTTTGAGTGAACTAATGAATATAGATTCAAGGGACCATAAGTAGAGCAATCTGACTAGAACTGAGTTGAAAAGGTAGTTTGGGAACAGACTGGGCCTTTCATGCCAGGCTAAGGCATTTGGATTTCATCCCACAGACAATGAAAATCCACTGCTGGATCTTAAAAAGGACAATAACAATAAAAGCAGTATGTAAGGATGGCTCATCTTGGTAGCAATATTCAGGATGGACTGTAGGTATTAAGATGGAAAAATAATAAATTAGGGAGACCAGTTATGATCCTACTGCAACAGTACAGACAGGAGGTTAATCTCAGTAACCCCAATCATGTCCAAGGTGAAGGAAAGAAAAAACAAAACAAAACAACAAAAGGGAAAACAAAGAAAGAGAGGGAGCTCAGCTTTCTTCCTTTTCTCTTTAGATCCCTGCTCTATATTTATTGCTGCCCACCCCCACCTCTATAAGTTATGCATCTTGTAAAAACATCGAGGTGGTGAATAAGAAGGATACGATACAAGAGAAAGGGACACTAATTTATGAGGGGGCTGGTGGTATCTAACAGAAAGGAAAGCAAAAGGAAAAAGAAAGAGAAAACCGAATTTATCAGTCAAGAATTACTTAGTGGTATTCTGTTACAAGAGTCACACAAAAATGTCCAGCAATGTCATCTCAAATTCAAGATGCCTAAATCTAACACCAGTCCTTCCCATTTTATCTACTTCTTTGAATGACAGTCTGTCAGTGTTTTGGTCTCAAAAATCATGGAATCAGCTTTTACTTCTCTCTCCTTCATAAACCATCATTTGCCAACTGCTATAGATTTTTCCTTTGGAATTTCTTTGAAATTTTTCCTTTCTTTCCATTTCAGGCCTTTAATCACCTTGCCCCAATCTTATGCAATGTCTCCTACCTTATCTTCTCTGCAGCAATTCAATTTACCCTGCCCTTCCTCCTAACTTATCCTTTCCTCACTTTTTTCTATTTATAGTCCTCAGCCAGATTAATAGTCTCTTAGAGTTTTCATCATGTTATTTTTATGTTTGATAGCTTAAAGTCACTTCTTTAACTCATTAATGACCTAAATCATCTGGCTGCCATCTCATGCAATAAACATTTCTCTCTCGTCTCTTTTTCAACATGAATTCTCTCTTTACTGTCTCCTCCCAGACACCTTGTTCAATCCCAACAAGCATATGATGGAGTGCTGTCGCAAGCAGTAACTGCTAATTTGTCCACCCAATATCCATTACTTCCTTACTAAAAGAACTCTAAATTATTTTCTTTTTTTTTTTAAAAAAAAGATGACCGGTAAGGGGATCTTAACCCTTGGCTTGGTGTTGTCAACACCACGCTCACCCAGTGAGCAAACCGGCCATCCCTATACAGGATCCGAACCCGTGGCCTTGGTGTTATCAGCACCGCACTCTACCGAGTGAGCCACGGGCCGGCCCCAAACTCTAAATTATTTTCAAATCACACTATGCCTAGTTAAATTATTATGTTTGTGAGCTTTCCTTGAAGCTAGGCCTCTATATTTGACACAGTTTATTATCAATGAGACATAAGCAAAGTCTGCTAGAAATTTCTGGAAAATGTTTGCTTTCTTGATAGACACCATTCCTTCCTCCTTTCTCCTGCCTGGAAAACAGACATAATGGCTTGAACTGCAGCAGTCACTTTGTGATCATCTTAGAAGGGCCAAGGGAATTTCATCAATCTTGGCCTTAGCAAAGTTAAGTTATTGAATCAATACCAGCAACTGAATTCATTCATTGTGGTTCTTTCCTGTGAACTTCTCAATATATTAAAAAAGAAAATACCCAATTTATTTAAGCCAAAGCTTAGTTATGTTTTTGTCACTTACAGCTGAATGCAATCCTTACATAAATACCTATACTCTCCTTATCCTTACACTTACATTCTAAGTTTCCTTTACAGTCTGGTTCAAGTTTTATCTTCCAAGGTACCAACTGATGCTAGTTATCAAGATTCTATTATCATCATATTCTTCTAATTTTTGATTCTATGCCATAGGCATCAGGAGTTTATACTACCTAGTACTGACTGATCTCTCTTTTAAAAAATTAATCAGCATATTGTTTCTGGTTTAGAACTTATCTAAACTATCACTGTTGTTCTAGACCTCACTGGTATCTTAGCATCAATGGAGGACAGTGAGCTTAGCAAGGGATCTGAGGAATCAAGCCAAAATTTATCCAAATTCTAAAGATAATCTGAGTCATAACTCTGCCTCCCTTAGGTGATTATCTTCTTAGTAGAAAAATACCAGATCAGTCCAGGGGTTCAAAATGTAAATTTAGGTCTTTACAAAGGTATTACTTACGTAGTTAGTATAGGAAATGTTAACTCTTATCATCTTACTTTACCAGTCATACATAATTAATGGATCTGTGTATATATTTTGAGAAAAAAAATTTCTTTTTTCAGGTGAATACTGTGAATTTTCCTCCTATTCTCAGTAGAAACTCTCAGTGTGAGAATTTTACTACTGACTTTAGTAATGAGTCAAAGGTTGGAAAACTATAATTATCCATTAAAAAAATTAAAGCTCTTTTCCAGCTGGAACCATGGAGGATGTCAAACAAAAGAAAAAGAAGGTTCCTGCTGTGTCTGAAACCCTTAAGAAAAAGCGAGGAATTTCACAAAGCTGAAGGTCAAGCGCCTGAGGAAAAAGTTTGCCCTAAAGATGCTTTGAAAGGCAAGGAGGAAACTTATCTATGAAAAACCTAAGCCCTATCACAAGGAATATAAGCAGATGTACAGAACTGAGATTCATATGGCTATGATGACAAGAAAAGCTGGCAACTTCTGTGTACCTGCAGAGCCCAAATTGACATTTGTCATCAGGATCAGAGGTATCAATGGTGTGAGCCCAAAGGTCCAAAAGGCGCTGCAGCTTCTTTGCCTTTGCCAGATCTTCATTGGCACCTTTGTGAAGCTCAATAAGGCTTCAACTAACATGCTGAGGATTGTGGAACCATATATTGCTTGGGGGTACCCAAACCCGAAGTCAATAAATGAACTAATCTGCAAGCGTGGTTATGACAAAATCAATAAGAAGTGAATTGCTTTGACAGATAACACTTTGATTGTTTGATCTCTTGGTAAATACAGCATCATCTGCATGGAGGATCTGATTCATGAGATCTATACTGTTGGAAAGCGCTTCAAAGAAGCAAATAACTTCCTGTGGTCCTTCAAATTATTTTCTCCACGGGGTGGGATGAAGAAGAAGACCACTCATTTTGTGGAAGGTGAAGAGGCTGGCAACAGGGAAGACCAGATCAAGAGGCTTATTAGAAGGATGAACTAAGGAGTCTGCCATGATTGTTTTTGCAATCTGCTTAGTTAAATAAAATGACTACTTTCAAATTGAAAAGAAATTAAAACATGGTTTTAAGAGAGACTCCATTCACTCAACTGTTTGGATGCAAAAATATAACATTGAAATGGACTAAAGTGCAATGAAAATGCAAAGTTGCAAATACATTTTTTAAAAAATAGACAACCTGTAGCCCTTTAAGGAGAAATGAATTTATAAGAGTAAAAGGCACAACTCTTAGCCTGCTTAGGCAACCAGCCTGCTTGAACAGAACATATAGAATAGTTTCCAAATATATTTATTTGGGGGACAGCCATTTCCACAAAACTATGGTCATCAAAGGCAGTTATAACAACATTCTCCTATTATTAAAACCAACACATTTATTTGCTTAGTTTGCTTCCTGCCATTCTGTTACGCCCTTTCTGACTAAAAATGTTTCATGTGCTGATAGTGGCATTTGCATACCATTGCCGGTATGTTTTTCTAGATTTTCTCTCCATGGAAATTACTTTGAGATTAAATATAATCATAGTTTAGCTTGATAGTCATTTGTTCTTCTGCTTAGGCTCTTAATAATGATATGGTAGGATTAGAGTAAAAGTATTGTTTATTTTATTACTCATGTACTAGACTGGCAGGTAAATGAGGGGAAGGAAAATAGTAAAAACAAATCAATGAAAATGTTGGTCAGATTATGGAACATATCTGCTGATGGCTGTGTTCACAGGGTCACTCCCTGATGAAAGATGTCTACAAAGTAGTTACCATTAAAAAAAAAAAAACACAAAGAAACCTCTTCCACATTCTATTTTGTTGAATTATTTATAAAGAGTTAAAGAAAGGAAATGAGTAGTTTTACCACAACATGATTGGAGATAATTTAAAAGCAGGAAATGTTGATTGATAGTACTACAAGTAGAACTTCCGGAATCCTTTTTTAAAAAATAGCAATAGCTTCTAATCCATCATTCACTGCTCTGCCAATCATGCAACCATTTTTTAAAAAGCCTTTTAAAAGGCATTTTATTTTACTTCCATAATCTTTGGTGTGAAGACTTCCTCAGAGAAAGACTCTCTTTCCTGCAGCTTCACTAACCTGTTTTCAACTCTCTTATGAGACAAAGTAATTTAAATAATAAAGAGAATACAAAATGAAGATCAATAAATTTCAAAAGTAAAAATAGAGAACACAGAATGAAGTGACTGGTAGATTCCAAATGGCATTAATTTCATGTCCGTATCCTACTCTCTTTAACTATTTTTTACTTAAACTTTTTCCACACAGCTCAAAACCACGAAGTATAATCATTACATATTATAGTTTAAGACTAGACATTGATCTGGAAATGTAATCCACTTTGCTCAAATTGGAAAATCAAATTCATCTCCCCAAATATCCCCACCCAGCGTACTACATAAGTTACTTGCTGAATAAAATCTGACTTTCTGTCACCACTTTTGTCCTTTATCTCTCTCTCCAAAATTCTACATGCTCCACTTAATTCAGAGAGAGGAATCACCCACAACTCATTTTTCTTTCCAAGTTACATGCAACTTTGAACTCAGAAATGACAGAAAATATATTTTATTCAATCTTCTCAAACTCTTATATTGCTCAAGATAAACTCTGATATTAGGGATATCCTCACAATGTCTCTGCTTTTTCAATAAGCAGGTGCCTAAGCTTTCTGTGCCTACACAACTTATACTCTTCAGATTATAAATTACATAAGTATAATACAGCTTGTCAAGTTCATATGTCTAATATGCCAAAGAAATCTATTGCTGGGTCTTGTAGTCCTATTGGATTATAGTTTCCCACAGGTCAACTTTTTGCATGTTTTCCTTTCTACAACAATCATTAAAAAGAAAGTTAATTTCATTTCATTCTTCACTGAGAACTCCAAATCTCAATGAATGTAGCAGAAAGATAACCTAGGATGCATGTGAATTATTTTACATTTGAAAAGATTAGACGGTGCTTGCTGTTACTAATCATATAAAGAATTAAAATAATAAAATCTTTTCAAGTGACCACAAAGTAATGGCCAAATAACATTTACCTAACCTATTCTTTCATTTAACAAACAAGGACCTATCAACTTCAAGACACTGTATTAACATTGCATCAAACCGCCCTCAATGAATGTGTATAACCTTTATCCGTAGGGATAAAGTGGTATAAAAATCCATCTTAAATTTTGGAGTCCCAAATATTTTCAATATTTGCACATCTGTCTTTAATACTGAAATCACAATATAGTAATTAATCAGAAGATATTTTATACAATGTATTTAAATTCTGGCTCTGCTATGTAGTGGTTGTATACATGGTACAATTTATTTGAGCCTTAATGTCTTAATCTATAAAATGACGATAATACTTAGCTGGCAGCTGAGAATTACACAAGCTAACAAAAATGAAAGTGCCTCATCTTGCAATGCTTCCTATGCCAGGCATTGTCTTGAGGATATGGTGGTAAGTGGCAAACATAACAAACAGTATTCTTGTTCTCACAGCAGAGGAGAAGCTGGCTAAGCTGACTGAGGAGATATAGGAGGAAAACTAACAAGCCATTGTATCATGAAAGCCTAGGAAATAAACTATTCCAAGAAAAAGGGAATATCAAAAGTGTATAGGAGGGAACAGACCAGAAAGGGGCACGAAGAAACTTTTTGAACTAGTGAAAACATTTATATTATGACTGAATTGGTGGCTTCACTGGTTTAAATTTGTCAAAACTCATTAAATTGTATACATAAAATTAGTGAATTTTATTGTATGTACATTATACCTCAGTAGGTCTGATTTTTAAAAATGTAAATGTCATGAAAGAGAAAAAGGGCAGGGGAGCTGTTTTAGATTAAAGGAAATGAAAGGTGTGACAAATGGATGTAATGTATGCTCTTTGGATCCTGATTTTAAAAAGAAAAAGATATAAAGAACATTTTGGGGACAAATGGGGAAATTTGAATATGGGCTATATATTAAAATGTATTGTATCAATTTTTAAAAAATTGTTTTTAAGTTTGGTCACTTTATTCTGGTTATGTATCTTCTTTTTGTAGGACATGCATTTTCAAATATTTAAGGGTAAAGCATAAGGATGTCTGCAACTCACTCTCAAATGTTTAAAAAATAAACAGCATATGAATGTAGATGGATAGACAGAGATAAAGCAAATAGAGAACAATGTTAATTGAAATCTAGTTAAAGAGTCACTAGATATTCACTGTACTCATCTTTTAACTTTTCTATGGATTTGAAATTTTTAAAAATATGAATTGGGTGACGAAAAAATAGAGGGAATAGTCAAGCTGTGTCAAATACTATTGAGAGGTCAGAGAAGATGGAGATGTGACCTTTGACCTTGGCAAAATATTGGTCATTGATGACCCTTTTTCAAGAGCATTTAAACAGAGTGAAGGAGCAACAGCTTGGTAAAAGTAGACAGAGGAGAGAATATGATATAAGGAAGAAGAGGCAGTGAGTACAAGTAACTCAAGAGTTTTGTTATGAAGGGTAGCACAGAAATAGGATGTGGAGTCAAGGGAGTCTCCCTATTTCAAAGGTAATACTAAGACATCTTGTATGCTGATAGGAATGATCCAGTAGTGATGAAGAAATAGATCATGTAGAAGAGAAAAGGTGTAAATGCAGGGGCAAAGTCTTTGAAATAGTGAGAGATGCTAGGATTTAGGGTCCAAAGGGAAGGAGTTACTTCAAATGATGGTAGTGAGGATGATGACAATGACAATGACAACGATCACAAGGTGGTAACACATCAGTTAACCAAAAAATTGGCAGACACTATTTAAAGCATTTTTATTCATTTAATTCTCACACCAACCCTAAATGGAAAGTGTTACTAATATTTCCTTTTATAGACGAGGAAGCTGAGGTACTGTAAAGCTAATTAACTTGCCCAGTGATACATAAGTAAGTAGCAAAGCTGGGATTGAGAATCCAATGGAGGACTTTCCTTTCGGTGCAACAAAAGGGAAGGCAGAGTTTGTGGGTATAGATGCAGCTGGGCTGGTGGCAGTGGAAATATGAGGTAGCTCTTGTATGATTACATCTATTTTCTCAATGCAGCATTTGATGTGTTCAGCTGAGGGGGTGGGGTGAAAGGATGTTGGAGATTTGAGAAGAGAAGGTAAGAAATTCTTATTTCAGAGAGAAGGAAAGTGAATATACTAGCAATGACCAGGGGTATTAAATGCCCCTTTGAAATTAATGGTCATAAATTTGAAGTGAATCTACTTGTCCTGGCTGAATGATATTTTCTTGCAATTTTCAGCTTCTTGGGAGCAGGCATAAAGAGGATAGATGGGTTTAATTAGGGTGGGCTTTTCCAGCAAGAGGGACCTAAGAAGAAAGGAGCCAGGAGGTAAGGCATGTTTGCAAGAGAGCGGTAATACCACAGGAACATGGAATCTAGATTAGGTAAGGAGGAATGTATGGCCATTAAGGATGTAGTGGACACGGAAAAAATGGTAAGGTCAAAAGACTGGAGATTTGTGAGGTAAGAGAGTAGCTAGACTGTGGATATTAAAGAGAGTAAGTAACAGAGAGGAGATTTCAAAGGGAGGGCCATTAGTGATGAAGATGAGGTCTAGATTATGACCATGTGGAAGGGAGTCAGAGGTGGTACAGAATAAAATTAGATTTAAAAAAAAAAAGGCTAGAGTACAGATGAATCCTATATGTGGAAGTTATACAGAGAGATGACAGAAGTAGTCGTGGACAGTCATGGGTAAATGTGGGGTAGATGACAGTAAAAAAAAAAAAGATAAGAGGAATAAAGTCTGATGTTATATACTTGAAAGATTTTAGGGGGACTGAAGGAGAAGGGAGGTGAGATAATTTGAAGTTTTAGTGAGGATAAAGGATACCACCCTTCCCCAGCCCCACAGGCTCTGCGGTACATGAGATGGGGAAGAAAAATCAGGCTGTAATTTGAGAATTATCCTCAGTTAGACCAAGAAAGTGAAGGGACTACTCAGAAAAGAGGCTGAGTATATACAGTATGGTACTTAACACATGGCATATACTCAGTCAATATTTCTTGAATTTGAATCTTAATTTTTCTAATGGTTTATTATATCTGAAAAAGGAAAATTTTTATAAAAGAAACTTATTTGCAAGGATTCTGAAACAGATTAAAAAGGAAATGGTGTTCTAATAATTGTATTTCCAAATCCATGAATGGCTCATCTTCAAAAATTAGTCCCCTGGCCAAGATAAAGAGTCAAACAGCATATTATTGTTTTTGGCTTAATATAAATGGATGGCTTATTGGTATAAAATAAAACCAAGCATTCTCTTGCATAAGAACCCAATATCAGAAGAGCAAAAATAAGAGAATTCTGCCTTGAGGAAGCATAGAAAATAGCCTTTCTGAGCATCGGCAGACCAAAGTTAAATTACAGTTTAAGCAGAGAAACCTATATACCCATGGAATGAGAATAAGTAAGACTTCCTAAATATATTCTTTGGAGTGTAATATAATATACTTTGGAATATCCTGTCCTTCTTCAGGTGGTAGTAGTATTATTCTATGAATAACCTTAGAAGTAAGTATTCTTTTACTGAAGAAAGAAATGTTCTTCTCAATGTTATAGTTTTTTTCCTTAAATTTGTTCTGAACATCTTTTAAGACTCAGTAAATATCATAATTTGTTATGCTTTAACAGAAAAAAAAAACATTTATGTTTTATGTCTATAAAGTTGACTCATAAGCATTTCTAATTATCTGTGCATAGCTCACAGTAAATATCATAATTTGTTATGCTTTAACAGAAAAAAAAAAAATTTATGTTTTATGTCTATAAAGTTGACTCATAAGCATTTCTAATTATCTGTGCATAGCTCATAAAATTCTGTAGTTCTCTATGATCTTAAAATGTACAATGAATAATACTGGTTTCCTAAAGACTAAATTTTGTTAGAATTCACTTAGAATCGCCCCCCAAAATCTGGTGTTTTGTTTTATAATTATATTTGAGGGGTTAATTATAATCAGCAGTGAGAATATGGACGGGTTCAACTGCAGGTTAGTTCAAAGGGCTTTTCATTTTCATCTTCCTCATATAAAGTTCTCACCACTAGACAGAAAATTTAACAGTAGTTCTATTATGCCAGATAAATAAACTTGAGGAGGACGGCCAACTCTCCTATTTTCAATGAGCAGAATACGATGTGTCAGAGAAAGCAATTAGTCAATATTTGAAACTGTGCTCATTTATAACACACAGTTGGTACTGGGTGTAAGTTATTTCTCTTCTCCATTAAGGACCCATTTGGAAGCAATCTCTCCTTTACTAGATTTCTTTAGTACTTTCTATGTTACTTAGACTTTCTCTTTGGAGTACAGTGATTACTGTGTATGTCTTATTTTTCCTTCTAGACCCCGCAGGTACACTATGTCTTAACATCTTTGGATAGCCTAAAAGTATTATAATATTATTTCTATTTTGTTTAATATCCAGTTCTAGTACTAACAAAATGCAACAGTAATACTATCAATATCAAACTCATCAGTATCATGAATTAAACATAAATAGGCTTCTGTGGCTTAGACTAGAATCGTATCAACATTTAGGTTACACAGAAAACTGCTTTGAGTTCCAAAAACCTGATTTACAAACTTACTGTCAGAACACAGCAGAGACTTCTTACACTACATGTGTGACTAGAAAGACCCCAGACAGAAAGTCTACAGAGCAGTCAAGATGATAGCTTTTCCAATTTTATAAATAAAAGACTACTTTTTTCCTTTTAAACATACTGTAATTTTTTTAAAAAAGAATAACAATTTAAAAGTAATATTTTGTGGGAAAACAGTGGGAAAATATTTCAGAAATAATACATAGACATATACTTACCCAACATTTTAAATGTCCTTTAATCCAGAGAATCTTGGTTAAAAAGAGGAATCTCATGTCATTCATAAACCAAAATTTCAACTTACCATTTATGTTTATTGCTGGTAATACAATTGACATTTTTGGTCTTGTGGTCTTGTTATGGGTGGTAGCTGGTAACAGCAGGTGATCCTAAAATGGACAAAGAACAATCTGTTATATATAATAGCTGGCTTAGTGGCAATACACATTTACTGAGTGTCTACCATTACCAGGCATTATACAGTATTCTTGGAATACTCCTTGTCCTGATAACATATACGCTACAGTATATTATAAAGAGTATTAGTCAAACAGTCAGGACTAGGGGTTTCAATTCTAACTCTGCCACTAAATAGCTGTATGATTTGGACAAGACTATACTTTCTGGGTCTCAGTTTCCAGTCCTGTAAAATGATGGAGGCTAGATTAGATAATGTCACAAGATACTGAAGTTATCTATCCACTAAGCAGTCATATATATATATATATATATAAATATATTTTTTTTTCTTACCGGTAAGGGGATCACAACCCTCCGCACAGTGTAGCGCCGCACTCTCCCAAGTGAGCCACGGGTCCGGCCCAAGTATTTTGGAAAATGTGTATGTATCAGTAGGTATTCTAAAGCTGATTGTAAACAACTATGACTTTAATATGAACTATTGTTTTCAATAACTCTTCTTCCCAGCAAAAACATAAAAACTGTCACACATACAAAAGAAAAAAAAAAAAAGGAGGGCCGAGCCCGTGGCGCAGTCAGGAGAGTGCGGCGGGAGCACTGCGGGTTCGGATCCTATATAGGGATGACTGGTGCGTTCACAGCGCTCACTGGCTGAGCGCGGTGCGGCCGGTCTCAAAAAGGACAAAAAAAAAAAAAGGAGGGCCGAGCCCGTGGCGCAGTCAGGAGAGTGCGGCGGGAGCACTGCGGGTTCGGATCCTATATAGGGATGACTGGTGCGTTCACAGCGCTCACTGGCTGAGCGCGGTGCGGCCGGTCTCAAAAAGGACAAAAAAAAAAAAAAGGACACTAGCATTTCCATTTAAGGGAGCATGGTTAAACCAAGATAAAACTGAACCTAAGTTTAACCCATTTTGCTTTCTTGTTTCTGTCTGTGTTCATTGTTTCATCATTCATTCAATAAACTTGCTATATAAAAGGACGAATCAAAAAGATGGACTTGATACAGCTGAGAACGATAAAAATTCAGTGCAACTTAATTCAACGTCAATGTGATTATGAAATGCAATTATCAGCAAAGCTAAGAAAAAATCTAGAATGTGAAAAACAAATACAAATTGAAACTGATATACATGAACAGAACTGTGTAGAAAACATTTCCAGTAATTGCTTGTGCTTTGTGTAATTCAAGGCAACATTCCTTGAAAAACATCTTTTAAAATGTGGGGGGAGGGAAGGAGATGAGCGAAGTTCAGTTAGAATTCTAGCACGGCAGCATGGGAGTTTTTTTCGTTTTCTGGGTTTTTTTTTTAAAAGATGACCGGTAAGGGGATCTCAACCCTTGGCTTGGTGTTGTCAGCACACCAAGAGAAATAAAATTCTAATTTGTCTAAATCACTATTATTTTGTATGCTCTGTCACTCGAAGCCTAAACCCAAATTTAATTACTAGTTATATTATAAATTTGTGAAACAGTACTAAAGATATTCGGTCAAAAGAAATCTCAATAGGGGTTAAAATAATCAGGGACAGCTTTCTTATTTTTTTAACAGCATACAAAAACCATATTATTAAGCCTTCTTGAGATACTCTCCCCATCTCCTATCACTTTACTTAAATACTTATTAATGAACTAGTGAAGGAAATCCAATCCTGGAAAAGCAGAGGTTCAATTTGATGAATTTGAACTAAATTCCTTACTTTCTATTAGGTCAATTAAAATAACCAAATGCAACAAAAGTGAAACTACTTTAAAAAAATTTTTAAAGTGGGCCGGCCCGGTGGCTCACTCGGGAGAGTGCGGTGCTGATAACACCAAGGCCCCGGGTTCGGATCCCATATGGGGATGGCCGGTTCGCTCACTGGCTGGGCGTGGTGCTGACAACACCAAGTCAAGGGTTAAGATCCCCTTACCGGTCATCTTTTATAAAAAAAAAAAAAATTTTAAAGTTAGAAAAAGGATGTTGCCATAAAGATAAATATATCTTTTGGCATTGTCATTTAAAACTATATCACTAATTTTAAGACATCTTCAAATGGACTCCTGAAAAGCCTTTATAGGGCTTAGATACCATATGGTATCTTCAGGGATGAAACTATGTGGATAAATATTATAATCAACACATTGTTACTCCTATTCCCAGAAGAAGTTAAAGAAACATGGGGGGAAAAACCAAAACATTCCACTGTGAAAATAAAGCATCAGTTTTCCAATGTTATGCAATACTGCACATGAGAAAATATGCTGTTTTCATATAGTTCTCCCAATTCCCTTTTCCAAGCACTTTGTTAAAAATGGACAAAATATTAGTGCATAACATAGCATCCAAAATTATCTGTTTTTTCTCTTTTTAAGAAAGCAAAAGTTGACTTACCAAAAGAATAGGACTACATTTTGCTTAGCTGAAGGTTATGATGGTAATTGTAACCAAACAATTAAGGTCCTACTAAGAGTTATCAAATGTTGATTCTACACATCCATGTAGCATAGAAACTGACTTGCTAGATTAAATAACTCTTCCAACTCCCCCTACAGAACTCACTCCTTGGTGCCCATATAGCACACTGAACATTCACAACTAGGTGTCGTGGGTTTTTTTCCAAAACCAGTTTTGCCAATCATATTTGTTAGTATAATTGTGTAATTTAATAAATTATGACATGAACTGATAAAATACAGTATGAAAAGAAAGAGAACAAGACTTGATAAAGTGAATAAATTAAAAAATTTTCTCTCATTGCAAAACCACCATAAAAATTATAACAGTCTGAAGTTGGCTTAACAAGTATCTTAAGTTCTTATTCTAATTTAAAGTAACTGTTACTGATACTAAAAATTATGGTTGATGAACTATGGATGTAACTTCCACAAAAAAGGCAACACAGAACTCTAAATAGTGGATTTGGACTCAAAGAAAATACACTGACCTCACATAAAAAATGGACAAATGAATGCACATTTATATAATTAAATGAAATAAAATAAAGATATGTGTGTGTGTTTACGTATAAAATGATGCCCTGCTTTAACCAGTCTTGTTCATTAGGAGACCATCTACAAATACTAGTCCCTACTATGCTACAGAAAACAGCTTCTCCTGTATTGCGAAACTCTGGCTCAAGGTTGGAGCCCTTTACCTTTGATAGAAAGGAATGTATTTAATATCTAATGATGTCCCTTAGGAAGGAAGCTCAGTCTGCAATAGGCTGTACTTGTGACACTGAGCAGCTTTCACTTGGATCAACATGGACCTCTATGAAGCTAAAAGTTTTGCATATCAGGTCAATATTAATAACACTGGCCTCTTAACAGTTTACATTTGGCCCATACTCACCGGATTCCAGAGATCAGATTGGTTTTCCAACACAGAAAACTGATAAAACCAGATCAAAAATAAAAACAGCATCTATCCTTATTTCAAAAATAGTGTTGTATTAAATTTTCTCTAACCTATGCTCCTATCTTAGAGAGCTTGTTTTCTTCTATCACTCTACCTCATTTACCTTACCATTTTTCAAGCTGCCAAACAAATTGAAGAGCATGTCAAACCTCAAAAATAACAGGGCCAAAGCAGTAATTAGAAGTAGGCCTTTCAAAGTATTTATCTAAATTTACAACACTTGGAACTAATGTTTTCTAATAGTTATATTAATTGTTGATCAGAAAACAACAGCAATTAGGAAATATGAAATCATTAAGATATATAGACAGACATAGTGACATATCCTGAAAATAAAAAAAATAAATTAGAGGTAGTAAAATTAAATAGCATGTAATCATTTAAAAAGTCTATTAAAAGGTCTATGATGCAGGGTTTCTCATAGTGAAAACACACGCAAAATACATTACTTATCCCCAAACTAGAAATTGTTAATATAAACAGCTAATATGAACACATTATATATGCCACTAATGTATGAAATAAAACTGCAGACCAATAAGAGGAAATATAAAGCTTGCATCTGCACCATTAGTAAGCATGTCAGCTAGAGGAAGAACAAATCAAAACTATTACTGTACAACAGATGGCTCAAGAGTGAGCCAAGGTTTACATTTTGACAAGAGGAAAATTTTGACAATTAATACAAACCTGATAGGGCTGGCAAGGTCACGAGACCTCAGCTTGAAATCTTAAGTACAAACCCAAGTTTTGCTTTAAGATATGGTTCTCATATCAACCTCTGCAGGAAGCCTGCCAAACCTGCCCAACTGACCTTGGTCTCACTTTTTATTCACACAAAAACGTATTAGGTTGAACCATACAAAGTTGTCATTTCTGTGGGTCAAACAGTAATTTTGTAAGGTTCAACCTAAGGTTATATGTGCCTCTCTTTTTAAAAGCGAGAATTAATTTTGAGTTTCTTGGTCAAAATAGTTTCTTGCAAATACTTTCCCAAGGATAAGATAGTAACTTCCAAATCATTATTCTTTCTTGATGCGAATTTCAGGGAAAAGTGTTTCTAAACCAGATCAGGATATTTTTCCCTAGAGAAAGCTCATTGATAAAATCTTGGTTACATGTTTTGGACAGGTATAGGACTAGAAGTCTTTGACCCTGTACTTCACATTACTACATTCAATAACTTGAGCTAATCAAAGTTTGAAATTTTTTCAGCTATCAGCTATAATAGGGAGCTTTTTCAGAGACTGGGCATGTGTGATTTAGGGAAATAAGTTAGGACCCCTGAAACTTGTTATCAATTGTCATTTGCTGAGTATGGCAATCCAAAAAAAAAAAAAAAAAAGGTCTTATTAAGAGAAAAGATCAAGCACTAAATGCATAAACAGTTTAACCATTTGAAAGTTTGTCAAACATAATGTTTACAGTATGTTTCATTTTAGAAAATTCACTTTGGGCCGGCCCGTGGCTCACTCGGGAGAGTGCGGTGCTGATAACACCAAGGCCCCGGGCACGGATCCCATATAGGGATGGCCGGTTCGCTCACTGGCTGAGCATGGCGCTGACAACACCAAATCAAGGGTTAAGATCCCCTTACTGGTCATCTTTTAAAAAAAAAGAAAATTCACTTTACTCAAGATTACAGATAGAAAATGAATTTCCTATAGATTAAATCGCATCTGCCAGATATGCTACAAAAGCAATCCACAGGGGGGCAGAAAAGAGGGTCTGTGGCTATAGCCAACTGAGTCAACAATTTCCTAAGAAACAGGATACTAGGAAACACTTCAAGGAAAAACTTAAACATAGATATCTAAGAGAATTATTTTTTGTTGGAAAAAAGGGAAAAATGTTGGGTTGAAAATGAAAAATAATTTTTTTTTTTTTTTTTTTAAAGATGACCGGTAAGGGGATCTTAACCCTTGACTTGGTGTTGTCAGCACCATGCTCAGCCAGTGAGCGAACTGGCCATCCCTATGTGGGACCCGAACCCGGGGCCTTGGTGTTATCAGCACCACACTCTCCCGAGTGAGCCACGGGCCGGCCCTGAAAAATAATTTTTAACGTTCTAGGCAGAGACTCAAAGTAGTCTTAAATGTCATCTGTGTGTATAGGTAGCATGGCAGGGTGGGAAAGGAACACAGGAAGATATTCTAGCTGACTCTTTCATATCAATGATTCCCCAACTTTCTGGAAGGGGAGAAAAAAGGGGTCCCACTTAATTTATATTTCTCCTTGCATAATCCTTAGAGACTGGACATTCCTTCAGCCTTCACTATACATCTTGATCTTTTTCTTTCCAAAGCAATTTTGATCTTGGTTTCACACAAAGAAATAGGGGGGACTATAAAAGGTCCCTAAAGTACATTTTAGGAAAGATTGGTCTTGACAAGGCAAACTACAAAGAGAAAAAAAATATATGTCCCTTAAATTTCTTTTTATGTCCTTAAAATTTTAACCATAATCTGCAATAATCTGATTTACCTATCTCAGTGAATAAATTTTCTCTCAGAATCTTGGGCTAGCAAAATAGCCAAACTGAACACTTGCTCACATTGGAAGCTCAGCTTTATTGCCAGCTGCAATTCCAATTAAGAATGGAGGTTTGATACCATACAGACCTTACATTAGAATGGAGGTATGATACCATACAGACCTTAATCCAGAAGAGTTCTCTTTTCATAGTACATGGGATATACTTTCCAGAGCCTAGTAGAGCTTTCATCATTCTCATCATAAATAAACAAGAAGATTTCAGTTTCCATTTAGTTTTAAAGTGCATTTTTGAGATATAATGCATTAGTAGGAAATAATGAAAATTTAATTTTCATTGTTTGGTCAAGTATTGTTCTAGAAAAGATTTCATCTTAATTTCAGGGAGCAATGTCTTAAAAGGCAAACTGAAGTATAACAGTATTAATTTTAGGTTCTGTATTAATTAGGTATCTTTCAGAAAGCATTAATCTTACAGTCAAAGAAAGCTGGGATCAGAAGTGAAAGCAGTGACAGTAATAGGTCCTAAAACAGAAGTTCTTAACAAAGGATACATATCAGAATCACCTGCAAGATTTTATAATATAAAAATTATAAAACCCACCCCCTGAAAAAAAATTCTGATATGGTAAGTCAGAGGTGGGCCAAAATTTGCACTTTTAAGTATCCCTGGTGATTCAGATGCAGAGAGTTCCAGCATTCTGCTTTCACAAGCACTGGCCAGTGTGGCATAGACTGAGATTGAGAGCATGGACTCCAGAGCTAGATTGCTGGGTTTTTATTGTCTCTACCACCTAATTTCTAGCTGTAGGATCTAGAGCAAGTTCCCTAATCTCTCTGTGCCCTTGTTTTCTCATCAGTAAAACAGGGACAGTAACAACATCTATTGCATGCACTGTTTATAAAGATTAAACAGGTTAATACTTTAAAGCACTTGGAACAGTGACTGGCATGTAGAAAGCACTATTGTAAGTGTTCAATAATTTTTTTTAAAGGACCAAAAAGTTTGAGGTCTGAGAAGTCCTTGAGGAAATGCAACAGTTAGCACCAGCATGGACACTGGTACAGAAAATCTAGATTTGTTGTTTAAGTTTATTCCCCTCAACCTCATAGTTGAGAGCCACTGCTCCACTGTTGAATAAAAGAAAGTGGGTGACAGGTACTGATGACTGATCCAAACTCTTTAACCTAGAAATGAAAGCTTTTTGTAATTTGGTCCCAGGTCATATACAAACTGATCTGGCCTCTTTCCATCATGATCTCTCACTACTCCTTTTCATAAACACTAGCACTGGTGATCACAGATATTCTCTATAAATTCAACCAGGAAAAGAAAACACCCTCAAATTTCATTTCGTTTAATTTAAAAGATGACAGGGAGAAAACAATTGATAGTAATATAAATTAGTAATAATTGATAATAACAATTTTCTTAATTGAAAATAATTGAAGCATTCAAAGGCTCCATCCTATCCCTGTGCCTTTTTTTTTAAGTGCTGATGGATTGTGCGTGTGGTAGGGGCAAGGTAACTGGTGGAAAGGAGAGTTGGAAGAAGCTAACTTGGTTTAAATTTTAAAAGGTATGAGTTATCAGCAGAGAAAAAAAACTCTAGAAGTTGGAAGTAAGGGAAAGAAATGGGTAAAAGAGGCCAGCTGGCGCGGTCCACGCCATGGCAGAGTCCTGAAAGGAATAGCTTGGGCTGCCCTCTCCGAGTTGGCAAGGCCGCCGGAGGGAGAGCTGCTGGCAGGACCACGGCTACAAGCACTTGCTTTCGCTGTAAGGATCTCTGCCTTGGCATAGTGGTACTGCTTTTATTTACTCTTTTGATGTTTTGGTCAGCGTGGCAGTTTCCTAAGTTTCCAAAGGATGCAGAAAATGACAAACAGTTGTTGTCATAAAATTAGACAGTCCCACCAAAGATCCGGGAAGATTGAACAATTCCAAATTGTCCCTTTTGAGTCAATTAATTATGCCAACGGATGTTTCAAAGACATCGGTTACGATTAATCATGAGCAATTGCCTTTACCAAAGAAATTAATAAAAGAAGTCCCCATCCTCTTCCCACCATCTAGGTAAATGGTTACATGGGATATAAAATGAGAAAGGGAAAAATTTGTACCCTCCCAGGGGACGTCCAAAGTATGATCTAAGTTGGCAAACATCATTTACTGGAGATTATATTAATGGCAAGAGAATGCTTGGTATTAATGGGAAATTATATGATTGGGATAAATTAAGTATATGGGAATGAAACCGTAGAATTCCCTTTACTTGGTGGTGTCCAGTTTTAAATAAATCATTAAGAATCAGGTGTTGGGATAAAAATATATGCTGTAAAATTATTAAACCTGCAAAATTAGATCTTAGAAAAATAAGAGAGTGCAACTGGTTTTGTGAGGGATGGTGCTGTGCACAATGACACTTTGACATTTAGATCAGGATTACAGGGCCACAGCCAATGCATAACCTTAAAATGTGCATGATAATGCTGCTCAAATATCTGCTGTTCTTTTTCCATATGAACAGTAGGTTCATTTACATTTAAGAGAAAATAGCT
>NW_007727044.1:329993-462147 GCF_000696425.1 Galeopterus variegatus
AATGTTATAGTTTTTTTCCTTAAATTTGTTCTGAACATCTTTTAAGACTAATATCATAATTTGTTATGCTTTAACAGAAAAAAAAAACATTTATGTTTTATGTCTATAAAGTTGACTCATAAGCATTTCTAATTATCTGTGCATAGCTCATAAAATTCTGTAGTTCTCTATGATCTTAAAATGTACAATGAATAATACTGGTTTCCTAAAGACTAAATTTTGTTAGAATTCACTTAGAATCGCCCCCCAAAATCTGGTGTTTTGTTTTATAATTATATTTGAGGGGTTAATTATAATCAGCAGTGAGAATATGGACGGGTTCAACTGCAGGTTAGTTCAAAGGGCTTTTCATTTTCATCTTCCTCATATAAAGTTTTCACCACTAGACAGAAAATTTAACAGTAGTTCTATTATGCCAGATAAATAAACTTGAGGAGGACGGCCAACTCTCCTATTTTCAATGAGCAGAATACGATGTGTCAGAGAAAGCAATTAGTCAATATTTGAAACTGTGCTCATTTATAACACACAGTTGGTACTGGGTGTAAGTTATTTCTCTTCTCCATTAAGGACCCATTTGGAAGCAATCTCTCCTTTACTAGATTTCTTTAGTACTTTCTATGTTACTTAGACTTTCTCTTTGGAGTACAGTGATTACTGTGTATGTCTTATTTTTCCTTCTAGACCCCGCAGGTACACTATGTCTTAACATCTTTGGATAGCCTAAAAGTATTATAATATTATTTCTATTTTGTTTAATATCCAGTTCTAGTACTAACAAAATGCAACAGTAATACTATCAATATCAAACTCATCAGTATCATGAATTAAACATAAATAGGCTTCTGTGGCTTAGACTAGAATCGTATCAACATTTAGGTTACACAGAAAACTGCTTTGAGTTCCAAAAACCTGATTTACAAACTTACTGTCAGAACACAGCAGAGACTTCTTACACTACATGTGTGACTAGAAAGACCCCAGACAGAAAGTCTACAGAGCAGTCAAGATGATAGCTTTTCCAATTTTATAAATAAAAGACTACTTTTTTCCTTTTAAACATACTGTAATTTTTTTAAAAAAGAATAACAATTTAAAAGTAATATTTTGTGGGAAAACAGTGGGAAAATATTTCAGAAATAATACATAGACATATACTTACCCAACATTTTAAATGTCCTTTAATCCAGAGAATCTTGGTTAAAAAGAGGAATCTCATGTCATTCATAAACCAAAATTTCAACTTACCATTTATGTTTATTGCTGGTAATACAATTGACATTTTTGGTCTTGTGGTCTTGTTATGGGTGGTAGCTGGTAACAGCAGGTGATCCTAAAATGGACAAAGAACAATCTGTTATATATAATAGCTGGCTTAGTGGCAATACACATTTACTGAGTGTCTACCATTACCAGGCATTATACAGTATTCTTGGAATACTCCTTGTCCTGATAACATATACGCTACAGTATATTATAAAGAGTATTAGTCAAACAGTCAGGACTAGGGGTTTCAATTCTAACTCTGCCACTAAATAGCTGTATGATTTGGACAAGACTATACTTTCTGGGTCTCAGTTTCCAGTCCTGTAAAATGATGGAGGCTAGATTAGATAATGTCACAAGATACTGAAGTTATCTATCCACTAAGCAGTCATATATATATATATATATATAAATATATTTTTTTTTCTTACCGGTAAGGGGATCACAACCCTCCGCACAGTGTAGCGCCGCACTCTCCCAAGTGAGCCACGGGTCCGGCCCAAGTATTTTGGAAAATGTGTATGTATCAGTAGGTATTCTAAAGCTGATTGTAAACAACTATGACTTTAATATGAACTATTGTTTTCAATAACTCTTCTTCCCAGCAAAAACATAAAAACTGTCACACATACAAAAGAAAAAAAAAAAAAGGAGGGCCGAGCCCGTGGCGCAGTCAGGAGAGTGCGGCGGGAGCACTGCGGGTTCGGATCCTATATAGGGATGACTGGTGCGTTCACAGCGCTCACTGGCTGAGCGCGGTGCGGCCGGTCTCAAAAAGGACAAAAAAAAAAAAAAAGGACACTAGCATTTCCATTTAAGGGAGCATGGTTAAACCAAGATAAAACTGAACCTAAGTTTAACCCATTTTGCTTTCTTGTTTCTGTCTGTGTTCATTGTTTCATCATTCATTCAATAAACTTGCTATATAAAAGGACGAATCAAAAAGATGGACTTGATACAGCTGAGAACGATAAAAATTCAGTGCAACTTAATTCAACGTCAATGTGATTATGAAATGCAATTATCAGCAAAGCTAAGAAAAAATCTAGAATGTGAAAAACAAATACAAATTGAAACTGATATACATGAACAGAACTGTGTAGAAAACATTTCCAGTAATTGCTTGTGCTTTGTGTAATTCAAGGCAACATTCCTTGAAAAACATCTTTTAAAATGTGGGGGGAGGGAAGGAGATGAGCGAAGTTCAGTTAGAATTCTAGCACGGCAGCATGGGAGTTTTTTTCGTTTTCTGGGTTTTTTTTTTAAAAGATGACCGGTAAGGGGATCTCAACCCTTGGCTTGGTGTTGTCAGCACCACGCTCAGCCAGTGAGCAAACCGGCCATCCCTATATGGGATCCGAACCCGTGGCCTTGGTGTTATCAGCACCACACTCTCCCGAGTGAGCCACAGGCCGGCCCATTCTGGGTTTTTTTTAAGTGCTTTATTAGACACAAAGATCACACATTTCTGAGAGTAAGATAACATATTAGAACCATGTAAAAAACAATTTGCTGATCTTCATGCCATAAAAATTATAAATGGTTTAATTCCTATAATTAAAACACTACCTCAGGGTCTCTAAATTGAATGAGAAAACAAACCAAAAAACTTGCAAGCTGGGCCGGCCCCGTGGCTCACTCGGGAGAGTGCAGTGCTGACAACACCAAGGCCACGGGTTCGGATCCTATATAGGGATGGCCGCTTTGTTCACTGGCTGAGCGTGGTGCTGACAACACCAAGTCAAGGGTTAAGATCCCCTTACCGGTCATCTTTAAAAAAAAAAAAACAAAAAACTTGCAAGCCCCAAATTAAGGCTACTGTAAAAATAAACACACTTAGATTCCACTGGTCATGGGTTAAGGTCAGGCTCAGGCTTAATTCTGAGTTTCCTGCTAAGATCTAGATGCCATGTTAAATGTTGTTTTTAAATATGATTTTCTGAACATACTGTCTCCTACTTTCAGTCTTCATTAAATTTCAAAGTAGTTACTTTTGCAGCAGAAAGCCAAACACCACATTATTAAAAAGAATCATAGCTTGCATGCATACAAATTATTACAGTTAACCTGCCTTTTCTCTAATTATTAAAGGTTTGCAAACTATGGGAATAGTCTACAATTTAAAGTGCTTATTTACCAAAAGGCCCAAAGATAAGAACTGCTGGGAAACAAAGCTGGTACATTACAAACTCTAATACTGTTTATCTTATACTAAAAAGTAATCATATGCCTTCACTTCAAAATAAACGTTTCTTGAACCTCACAACAGTGAATCACAAATCATTTTTTTTTCCTCTGTGTTCATCTCACTCTTTTTTAGATCGTTAATCCTTTTAGTCACATCATCAGAAACAAAGGATCTTTAGTTAGTCAATCAACAAATATTTACTGACTTCTTAACAATTCATTAAAAAAACAGTTACTGAGCACAGTGCCCTGCTATTTATTCAGCACTGTGCTACAGAGGCTATTTTCTTTTAACGAATATAAATCCAGGTTTTTATTTGGTTGGAGAAAACGCAAACTGACATAGAAACAGCCATATGTCCCCAATATATGTTTTCCTTCTTCTATAATATTATAGTAGAAACAGGACCTGTGATATTTAGTCGGGCACAAAGCCACCCAGAATAAACACTATATTCCCTAGCTTCCTTGCAACCAAGTGAGACCACATATTCTGGTCCGTGGGCTGTAAGGAGAAGTAGTACATACAACTTCTTCAAGTTGGTGATGGTGGAAAGCCATCCTCCTCCTTTTCTCCTTCCTGCTAGCTAGTAGGCAGACATTACTGCTAGAGCTGGAGTTGACATTTTGGGCCATCGAGATGGAAACTGCCAGTTGAGGATTAAGGAGCAACAAGACAGGAGACAGGGATCTTGATGATCAAGAAGCTACAATAAGATCTCTGGAACTTACACATGAGAGAGAAATAAAATTCTTTTTTTTTTTTTTTTTAAAAAAAGATGACCAGTAAGGGGATCTTAACCCTTGACTTGGTGTTGTCAGCACCACGCTCACAAAGTGAGCTAACTGGCCATCCCTATATGGGATCCAAACCCATGGCCTTGGTGTTATCAGCACCACACTCTCCCGAGTGAGCCACAGGCCGGCCACCAAGAGAAATAAAATTCTAATTTGTCTAAATCACTATTATTTTGTATGCTCTGTCACTCGAAGCCTAAACCCAAATTTAATTACTAGTTATATTATAAATTTGTGAAACAGTACTAAAGATATTCGGTCAAAAGAAATCTCAATAGGGGTTAAAATAATCAGGGACAGCTTTCTTATTTTTTTAACAGCATACAAAAACCATATTATTAAGCCTTCTTGAGATACTCTCCCCATCTCCTATCACTTTACTTAAATACTTATTAATGAACTAGTGAAGGAAATCCAATCCTGGAAAAGCAGAGGTTCAATTTGATGAATTTGAACTAAATTCCTTACTTTCTATTAGGTCAATTAAAATAACCAAATGCAACAAAAGTGAAACTACTTTAAAAAAATTTTTAAAGTGGGCCGGCCCGGTGGCTCACTCGGGAGAGTGCGGTGCTGATAACACCAAGGCCCCGGGTTCGGATCCCATATGGGGATGGCCGGTTCGCTCACTGGCTGGGCGTGGTGCTGACAACACCAAGTCAAGGGTTAAGATCCCCTTACCGGTCATCTTTTATAAAAAAAAAAAAAATTTTAAAGTTAGAAAAAGGATGTTGCCATAAAGATAAATATATCTTTTGGCATTGTCATTTAAAACTATATCACTAATTTTAAGACATCTTCAAATGGACTCCTGAAAAGCCTTTATAGGGCTTAGATACCATATGGTATCTTCAGGGATGAAACTATGTGGATAAATATTATAATCAACACATTGTTACTCCTATTCCCAGAAGAAGTTAAAGAAACATGGGGGGAAAAACCAAAACATTCCACTGTGAAAATAAAGCATCAGTTTTCCAATGTTATGCAATACTGCACATGAGAAAATATGCTGTTTTCATATAGTTCTCCCAATTCCCTTTTCCAAGCACTTTGTTAAAAATGGACAAAATATTAGTGCATAACATAGCATCCAAAATTATCTGTTTTTTCTCTTTTTAAGAAAGCAAAAGTTGACTTACCAAAAGAATAGGACTACATTTTGCTTAGCTGAAGGTTATGATGGTAATTGTAACCAAACAATTAAGGTCCTACTAAGAGTTATCAAATGTTGATTCTACACATCCATGTAGCATAGAAACTGACTTGCTAGATTAAATAACTCTTCCAACTCCCCCTACAGAACTCACTCCTTGGTGCCCATATAGCACACTGAACATTCACAACTAGGTGTCGTGGGTTTTTTTCCAAAACCAGTTTTGCCAATCATATTTGTTAGTATAATTGTGTAATTTAATAAATTATGACATGAACTGATAAAATACAGTATGAAAAGAAAGAGAACAAGACTTGATAAAGTGAATAAATTAAAAAATTTTCTCTCATTGCAAAACCACCATAAAAATTATAACAGTCTGAAGTTGGCTTAACAAGTATCTTAAGTTCTTATTCTAATTTAAAGTAACTGTTACTGATACTAAAAATTATGGTTGATGAACTATGGATGTAACTTCCACAAAAAAGGCAACACAGAACTCTAAATAGTGGATTTGGACTCAAAGAAAATACACTGACCTCACATAAAAAATGGACAAATGAATGCACATTTATATAATTAAATGAAATAAAATAAAGATATGTGTGTGTGTTTACGTATAAAATGATGCCCTGCTTTAACCAGTCTTGTTCATTAGGAGACCATCTACAAATACTAGTCCCTACTATGCTACAGAAAACAGCTTCTCCTGTATTGCGAAACTCTGGCTCAAGGTTGGAGCCCTTTACCTTTGATAGAAAGGAATGTATTTAATATCTAATGATGTCCCTTAGGAAGGAAGCTCAGTCTGCAATAGGCTGTACTTGTGACACTGAGCAGCTTTCACTTGGATCAACATGGACCTCTATGAAGCTAAAAGTTTTGCATATCAGGTCAATATTAATAACACTGGCCTCTTAACAGTTTACATTTGGCCCATACTCACCGGATTCCAGAGATCAGATTGGTTTTCCAACACAGAAAACTGATAAAACCAGATCAAAAATAAAAACAGCATCTATCCTTATTTCAAAAATAGTGTTGTATTAAATTTTCTCTAACCTATGCTCCTATCTTAGAGAGCTTGTTTTCTTCTATCACTCTACCTCATTTACCTTACCATTTTTCAAGCTGCCAAACAAATTGAAGAGCATGTCAAACCTCAAAAATAACAGGGCCAAAGCAGTAATTAGAAGTAGGCCTTTCAAAGTATTTATCTAAATTTACAACACTTGGAACTAATGTTTTCTAATAGTTATATTAATTGTTGATCAGAAAACAACAGCAATTAGGAAATATGAAATCATTAAGATATATAGACAGACATAGTGACATATCCTGAAAATAAAAAAAATAAATTAGAGGTAGTAAAATTAAATAGCATGTAATCATTTAAAAAGTCTATTAAAAGGTCTATGATGCAGGGTTTCTCATAGTGAAAACACACGCAAAATACATTACTTATCCCCAAACTAGAAATTGTTAATATAAACAGCTAATATGAACACATTATATATGCCACTAATGTATGAAATAAAACTGCAGACCAATAAGAGGAAATATAAAGCTTGCATCTGCACCATTAGTAAGCATGTCAGCTAGAGGAAGAACAAATCAAAACTATTACTGTACAACAGATGGCTCAAGAGTGAGCCAAGGTTTACATTTTGACAAGAGGAAAATTTTGACAATTAATACAAACCTGATAGGGCTGGCAAGGTCACGAGACCTCAGCTTGAAATCTTAAGTACAAACCCAAGTTTTGCTTTAAGATATGGTTCTCATATCAACCTCTGCAGGAAGCCTGCCAAACCTGCCCAACTGACCTTGGTCTCACTTTTTATTCACACAAAAACGTATTAGGTTGAACCATACAAAGTTGTCATTTCTGTGGGTCAAACAGTAATTTTGTAAGGTTCAACCTAAGGTTATATGTGCCTCTCTTTTTAAAAGCGAGAATTAATTTTGAGTTTCTTGGTCAAAATAGTTTCTTGCAAATACTTTCCCAAGGATAAGATAGTAACTTCCAAATCATTATTCTTTCTTGATGCGAATTTCAGGGAAAAGTGTTTCTAAACCAGATCAGGATATTTTTCCCTAGAGAAAGCTCATTGATAAAATCTTGGTTACATGTTTTGGACAGGTATAGGACTAGAAGTCTTTGACCCTGTACTTCACATTACTACATTCAATAACTTGAGCTAATCAAAGTTTGAAATTTTTTCAGCTATCAGCTATAATAGGGAGCTTTTTCAGAGACTGGGCATGTGTGATTTAGGGAAATAAGTTAGGACCCCTGAAACTTGTTATCAATTGTCATTTGCTGAGTATGGCAATCCAAAAAAAAAAAAAAAAAGGTCTTATTAAGAGAAAAGATCAAGCACTAAATGCATAAACAGTTTAACCATTTGAAAGTTTGTCAAACATAATGTTTACAGTATGTTTCATTTTAGAAAATTCACTTTGGGCCGGCCCGTGGCTCACTCGGGAGAGTGCGGTGCTGATAACACCAAGGCCCCGGGCACGGATCCCATATAGGGATGGCCGGTTCGCTCACTGGCTGAGCATGGCGCTGACAACACCAAATCAAGGGTTAAGATCCCCTTACTGGTCATCTTTTAAAAAAAAAGAAAATTCACTTTACTCAAGATTACAGATAGAAAATGAATTTCCTATAGATTAAATCGCATCTGCCAGATATGCTACAAAAGCAATCCACAGGGGGGCAGAAAAGAGGGTCTGTGGCTATAGCCAACTGAGTCAACAATTTCCTAAGAAACAGGATACTAGGAAACACTTCAAGGAAAAACTTAAACATAGATATCTAAGAGAATTATTTTTTGTTGGAAAAAAGGGAAAAATGTTGGGTTGAAAATGAAAAATAATTTTTTTTTTTTTTTTTTTAAAGATGACCGGTAAGGGGATCTTAACCCTTGACTTGGTGTTGTCAGCACCATGCTCAGCCAGTGAGCGAACTGGCCATCCCTATGTGGGACCCGAACCCGGGGCCTTGGTGTTATCAGCACCACACTCTCCCGAGTGAGCCACGGGCCGGCCCTGAAAAATAATTTTTAACGTTCTAGGCAGAGACTCAAAGTAGTCTTAAATGTCATCTGTGTGTATAGGTAGCATGGCAGGGTGGGAAAGGAACACAGGAAGATATTCTAGCTGACTCTTTCATATCAATGATTCCCCAACTTTCTGGAAGGGGAGAAAAAAGGGGTCCCACTTAATTTATATTTCTCCTTGCATAATCCTTAGAGACTGGACATTCCTTCAGCCTTCACTATACATCTTGATCTTTTTCTTTCCAAAGCAATTTTGATCTTGGTTTCACACAAAGAAATAGGGGGGACTATAAAAGGTCCCTAAAGTACATTTTAGGAAAGATTGGTCTTGACAAGGCAAACTACAAAGAGAAAAAAAATATATGTCCCTTAAATTTCTTTTTATGTCCTTAAAATTTTAACCATAATCTGCAATAATCTGATTTACCTATCTCAGTGAATAAATTTTCTCTCAGAATCTTGGGCTAGCAAAATAGCCAAACTGAACACTTGCTCACATTGGAAGCTCAGCTTTATTGCCAGCTGCAATTCCAATTAAGAATGGAGGTTTGATACCATACAGACCTTACATTAGAATGGAGGTATGATACCATACAGACCTTAATCCAGAAGAGTTCTCTTTTCATAGTACATGGGATATACTTTCCAGAGCCTAGTAGAGCTTTCATCATTCTCATCATAAATAAACAAGAAGATTTCAGTTTCCATTTAGTTTTAAAGTGCATTTTTGAGATATAATGCATTAGTAGGAAATAATGAAAATTTAATTTTCATTGTTTGGTCAAGTATTGTTCTAGAAAAGATTTCATCTTAATTTCAGGGAGCAATGTCTTAAAAGGCAAACTGAAGTATAACAGTATTAATTTTAGGTTCTGTATTAATTAGGTATCTTTCAGAAAGCATTAATCTTACAGTCAAAGAAAGCTGGGATCAGAAGTGAAAGCAGTGACAGTAATAGGTCCTAAAACAGAAGTTCTTAACAAAGGATACATATCAGAATCACCTGCAAGATTTTATAATATAAAAATTATAAAACCCACCCCCTGAAAAAAAATTCTGATATGGTAAGTCAGAGGTGGGCCAAAATTTGCACTTTTAAGTATCCCTGGTGATTCAGATGCAGAGAGTTCCAGCATTCTGCTTTCACAAGCACTGGCCAGTGTGGCATAGACTGAGATTGAGAGCATGGACTCCAGAGCTAGATTGCTGGGTTTTTATTGTCTCTACCACCTAATTTCTAGCTGTAGGATCTAGAGCAAGTTCCCTAATCTCTCTGTGCCCTTGTTTTCTCATCAGTAAAACAGGGACAGTAACAACATCTATTGCATGCACTGTTTATAAAGATTAAACAGGTTAATACTTTAAAGCACTTGGAACAGTGACTGGCATGTAGAAAGCACTATTGTAAGTGTTCAATAATTTTTTTTAAAGGACCAAAAAGTTTGAGGTCTGAGAAGTCCTTGAGGAAATGCAACAGTTAGCACCAGCATGGACACTGGTACAGAAAATCTAGATTTGTTGTTTAAGTTTATTCCCCTCAACCTCATAGTTGAGAGCCACTGCTCCACTGTTGAATAAAAGAAAGTGGGTGACAGGTACTGATGACTGATCCAAACTCTTTAACCTAGAAATGAAAGCTTTTTGTAATTTGGTCCCAGGTCATATACAAACTGATCTGGCCTCTTTCCATCATGATCTCTCACTACTCCTTTTCATAAACACTAGCACTGGTGATCACAGATATTCTCTATAAATTCAACCAGGAAAAGAAAACACCCTCAAATTTCATTTCGTTTAATTTAAAAGATGACAGGGAGAAAACAATTGATAGTAATATAAATTAGTAATAATTGATAATAACAATTTTCTTAATTGAAAATAATTGAAGCATTCAAAGGCTCCATCCTATCCCTGTGCCTTTTTTTTTAAGTGCTGATGGATTGTGCGTGTGGTAGGGGCAAGGTAACTGGTGGAAAGGAGAGTTGGAAGAAGCTAACTTGGTTTAAATTTTAAAAGGTATGAGTTATCAGCAGAGAAAAAAAACTCTAGAAGTTGGAAGTAAGGGAAAGAAATGGGTAAAAGAGGCCAGCTGGCGCGGTCCACGCCATGGCAGAGTCCTGAAAGGAATAGCTTGGGCTGCCCTCTCCGAGTTGGCAAGGCCGCCGGAGGGAGAGCTGCTGGCAGGACCACGGCTACAAGCACTTGCTTTCGCTGTAAGGATCTCTGCCTTGGCATAGTGGTACTGCTTTTATTTACTCTTTTGATGTTTTGGTCAGCGTGGCAGTTTCCTAAGTTTCCAAAGGATGCAGAAAATGACAAACAGTTGTTGTCATAAAATTAGACAGTCCCACCAAAGATCCGGGAAGACTGAACAATTCCAAATTGTCCCTTTTGAGTCAATTAATTATGCCAACGGATGTTTCAAAGACATCGGTTACGATTAATCATGAGCAATTGCCTTTACCAAAGAAATTAATAAAAGAAGTCCCCATCCTCTTCCCACCATCTAGGTAAATGGTTACATGGGATATAAAATGAGAAAGGGAAAAATTTGTACCCTCCCAGGGGACGTCCAAAGTATGATCTAAGTTGGCAAACATCATTTACTGGAGATTATATTAATGGCAAGAGAATGCTTGGTATTAATGGGAAATTATATGATTGGGATAAATTAAGTATATGGGAATGAAACCGTAGAATTCCCTTTACTTGGTGGTGTCCAGTTTTAAATAAATCATTAAGAATCAGGTGTTGGGATAAAAATATATGCTGTAAAATTATTAAACCTGCAAAATTAGATCTTAGAAAAATAAGAGAGTGCAACTGGTTTTGTGAGGGATGGTGCTGTGCACAATGACACTTTGACATTTAGATCAAGATTACAGGGCCACAGAAATGTTAACATTTTTCCTTTTAGCAAAGTTGTATTTACATTTAAGAACAGATATAGGTTATCTACAAAATAGCTGCCACCCTGTTAATAGGGTGGATATTAACCACAGCTTGCTAACAGAAAAAGGTCACAAGATAACTTCAAGACAATGAAGGGATGGTTTCAATCTGATAACCTGATTCCAGGAAAAAGAAGCATGAGTTGATCACCTGAGACATGCTGACAAAAGGAAAGGACTGGCTGACCTCTAAAAAAGTTTCCTCCCTGCTTTTTGGACTATTGATTTAAGCTTGCTGATACAATAAAAATAGTACCCAAAACTCCCCTGCAGAGAAAAATCTAAATAAAAGGCATTGTCTCATGCTCTACTGGGCTCCAGCTGCAACACGCTGACAGCCCGCAGAGAGAGAATGTGCATATTGATGCATTGAGGTCTCCATCTGTGTTTGTTATTTTCACCAACCCTCTTTATTCCTTTTTGGGTACCCACCCCTTGCTGAAGCTGGACTTCAGCAGCCAGCTTGAGCTTCGGCCTTTGTGTGACAGCAGAGAGACTGGGACAGTGACTCTGTGGTGTGTGTCAGTGTTGGGAAGGGAGGAAAGTTGGGGGAGATGAAAATCTTAAAATGTTTTGCTGTCTGTGGTTTGATTTAAAATTCCCTTTGGAGTATCTTCAAGAGACTTCATTAAAGGCCTACATTACTTTTGAAGTTTTTCAGGTGTTGGATTTATATATTTTTTGGATACGTCACCATGCCAAAATCAGCCTTAAAAAACAGCAAGCAAAAAAGTCCAGTTTTATTTGAATTACATAGATAAGGGGTGCTGTGGATTGGATGTCCCTCCCAAGCTCATTAAGACTTAATCCCCACGGTGACAGTGTTAAGAGGGTGGGAAATCCAATTATGGTAATTGAAAGGTGGGATCTTGAAGAGGTGATTAGATTGTGAGGACCATTCCCTACCGAATGGATTAGTCCAGTGATGATTTAATGATGATCATGGGCATGGTTCTGTTTGTTTTAAAAGGAGAGCATGTGAGAAGCTCTCTTTCTCTACTCAGCCATCTGCCATGTGACACCCTGCATTGCTGTCACCACCCATCAACAAGGCCCTCTCCAGATGTATTCTCTGGACTTTGGACTTCCCAGCCTCCAAAAATGTAAGCAATAAATATTGTTTCCTTACAAATTACTCAGTTTCAGGTATTTCTGTTATAAGCAGCAGAAATGGACTAAGATAAGGGGTCTTTTCCTCTGTGGGGACTTCATAATGGTCTTTTGGCAGAGAAGTACCTTTAAAAAAATCAAACCAAATCCTAGTAGAACCCCTCCCCCATCCCCCCCAAACCCCCAAAGTTTTCACAGGCTTAGTTATCTGAAGAATTTGAGCAGCTGCCATCTCTATAACACATGCCCCTCTCTGCTCTCCCCTCTACTGTCATGTCTCCTATCCCTCCTAATCCCTGGAGTGGACCAGCCACTCAGCTCCTGCTGTGGCCTGAAGCACTTTTCCCCCAGCTTCAGCCCAATCTGCTCTCCTGCCTGTGGTATTTCTCTTTCCAACTGCAAAAAGTCATGGCTATGCCTAATATCTATCCAAGTCTAGATGAGACCAATCACACCACTAGTTATTTTTGGTTCTACTACAGATATTTTAAACTATTTTGTTCATTGCCAAATCCCCAGGATCTACTATAGTCTTCCATACAGGAGGTAAAACAACTTGTAATATAAATAAATTAGCTATAGGAGGACTATTACAATAGCTTTTTAACTAGATTTTTGCTTCAAGAAGGCAAGGGTCTCTGAAACCCTTTCAGTGCGTCTGCAAGGTCAAACTGTTTTCACAATATTACTAAAACATTATTTGCCCTTTTGTACTCTGTTGAAATTTGCACTGATGATGAAAAAGCATGGTAAAACTACTAGGTCTTAGCATGAATCTAGGTAGTGGCATCAAACTTTCCTAGTAGTCATTGTATTCTTCACTTCTACATACATTGAAAATAAATCAATGAATGAATGAATGGATAAAAAAAGTTTTAAGCCAATGTCAATTAAGAATATCCTTACTGAAACAGAAGTTAATAATAATCTGTATTGAGATTTTTGAGTGAAAATCAGAATTTTTGAAAACCTTTTATCCACCACCATGAGCGTGACTTTAACATGATTGACAGTGATACTAATGAATATGATTTTTTAAATATAGTATAATAAAATATGTTAATATTTAGAATATCTGTATAACTCAGTGAACCAATATCTTCCAAATAATTAGGGCATGATGTTACAAAATCATCACGGGTAAAAGTTCCATTCAAAGTACAAGATAGGGGCTGGCCCGTGGCTCACTTGGGAGAGTGCGGTGCTGATAACACCAAGGCCAAGGGTTCGGATCCCACATAGGGATGGCCGGTTAGCTCACTGGGTGAGCGTCGTGCTGACAACACCAAGCCAAGGGTTAAGATCCCCTTACCGGTCATCTTTTAAAAAAAAAAAAAAACAAAGTACAAGATAGATCAATGGGTTTTAATGTTACAGAGTATAAAAGCTTCACTGATACGCCTTCAGATTCCGTAGTGCAACTAATCTTATATGAAATTGTCACTTGTTGAGTTTTAATGTAGTATCAAAAAAGATTAGCCCAGAATTATATGAAAAGGCCATTAAAATATCCTCCCTTTTCCAACTAATCTGTATGAGAGTGAATTTTCTTTACATATTTCAACTAAAATAAAATATTGCAAAGATTGAAAAAACATGAGAATCATGCTATCTTCTACTAAATCAGATATAAAAAATTGCATGGTTGTAAAACAATGCCACTCTTCTCACTATTTTTTCCCTTTGGAGGATATAATTATTTTTCATTAAAAATGTTATTTATTAAAAATAACATTTATTATTATTTATGGTTTATTATTATTTTCAAATAAAACATTAAATAATATTTCAAGCAATCCTACTTCTTTTTTTTTTTTTTTCCTTTTTGTCTTTTTTCGTGTCCGGCAACGGATCGCAACCCTCAGTGTCGCGCCCGTACCGGACTGGGACCGGCAACGGGATCACAACCCTCGGTGTTGCGCCCACACCTCGCTTAGCCAGTGAGCGGGAACTGGTCTGTATGTGGGATCCGAACCCTCGGCGGGAGCGCCACCACGCTCCCAAGCGGCGCACTGTAGCAGTGTGCCACCGGGCCGGCCCAAGCAATCCTACTTCTGGTTATATATCCAAAAGAAATAAAATCATTATCTCAAGGAGAAAAAAAAATATTTTAAACACTTCTTAGTTTTAATTTCTACTAATGGCTAATGATATTCAGCATCTTTTTATGTGCTGTTGGCCATTTGCATATCTTCTTTGGAGCCCATTTTTAAATTGAGTTGTCTTTTTATTGTTGAATTGTAACATTTCTTTATATATTCTTGATATAATTCCCTTATCATATATATGGTGTGCAAATAGTTTCTCCCATTCTGTGGGTTGCTTTTTCTCCTTCTTAATAATGTCCTTTGAAGCATATAAGTTTTCGCTTTTGAAGAAATCAATTTATCTGTTTTTTTATTTTCTTACTTGTGCTTTTGGTGTCTTATCTAATGCATTTTTAGTTTTCTTAACTTTTCCAGAGTGGCTACACCATCTTACATTCGCACGAGTAATGTATGAGTGATCCAGTTTCTTTGAATCCTTACCAGCATTTGATTTTGTCACTATTTTAAATTTTCAGTCAATTATTAAGATGTAGTTAAAATGTCAACTCCATTCTCAACTTTCTAGGACCAATTCCCACCTACCCACTTCTCCTCTTTCCATGTCCACTCTCTACCCTCTAGGCCCAGGCAAAATTAATTGCCCCTAATATATGTTCCCACAATCCCTTATGCCCATCACCATGAAATCAACATATTATAGTTTGTGTTATTATGTCTGTTTCTACTGGGCTGCGTTTCTTCAGTGCTCTTCTACTGGGCTGCATTCATAATGGTAGGATCCATGGGCTTCCTGAAATTATTTGATATTCTGTTTTAAGATGTATATGTATTTTTCTTGGGAGAGGGAGAGGTCCATGATCAAAAAAGGATGAAGGACCACTGCTTTAGACAGAAAACTCCCTCTTTCAATTTCCAGCATCTCAGGCTAAAGGTACCCAATAAATATTTTAACATGAATGACTCTTTTAGTGAAAAAATGTTATCTCATTCAAAATTGTTTCATGTCTTATAGCATGAAAGTCATTTGTCTTTAACAACTACTTTACTTACTTTCAAGCAAAGAGATTAACTTATAGCCATAATGTGCTCGAGTGGTTAGATTCTATTTACAGTAAAACAGTGAGAAATCTTTAGCAAAGCATTTTATAAGTAACAGTTGATTCTCCCAATTAGTGACTATCTGTTTTCTTCCATCCCAGACATGATTTAATAGAAATGACTAACAACTGCTCTGGTCAGTTTGTGGCTACTCTATCATCATGGTTATTATTCAGTCACATCCTTTGTAAACTTTTTTAGCCTTTACAGTCTCACTCACAATTAAATACATTCTTTTCCTAACACATCTCAAGTTCCACCAAAACAAATACTACTGTCAATCTGTATTCATAACATGATGAAATATATTAGGAATAAAAGGAATTTAAGGCTCCTCTACAAAAATGAGATGTTTGAAAGTTTTGTATCCATAGCCCTAGAATATATTGGGTAAATAACAGTACCTCCAGCTCTGGATGGGTGCCTAATATAAGTACTGGAGTAAGCTATGGAATGTATAGGTAATGAGTTCAATAATTCTGTGCTTGTCCCACAGCATAAAATGTGTAAAAAGAGCAGAGAAAATTTTTCAGTGATATACAAGAAGAGGAATAAAGTAGTAGACTGTTGAGTCCACCTACTCGATTTAAACTGTTTAAAATTTATGAAATAATTTTTACCCAGAATTTTTATCTTTAATTGACAAATAAGACTTAATAAGCTTAAAGGAATTTCTTTCTACATATTTTGACAAACTATTTAACTTTTAAGTATTTAAGAAACCAACTTTTTAAATACAGAAATCAGAAAAGGTAAATGAAGCATTATGTTCAGGATGACAGAGAATCAATTTTGAAAAACAAGTTTGAGGATTCTTTGCTCTTTGATATACTAGACTTATTTCTCCCTAATTCTTAGAAAAGTTTTAGAGAATTACTGAAGTGTTAACGGGGTGAGAGAGTTGATTTCAAGTGGGCTTGTGCAGCGTGAGGATTCAGTACAGATGTTTGAAATAACTTGCAGCTGTTGCAGGGTGCACAGGCTTAATGACATCACCAGGAATACCGACAGAGAATTGCCTGGAGTACTTTAAAGTATTTATATTATTGTGATGTGAAAAATTTTTTTAATTAGAAGCCAAAAAATAGTGTAAAAACCTAATTGGCCTTTGTTTAACTCTGAATCATATTTTTAGATGTCTCTCGACATTGTTACATATTCCTGGGTTACGTATCCACATGTCTTACAAAAAGGGAGAAACAATTTTCTTCGGTTTGATCCAGTTTTGATTTAGTTCAATTTAGTTCAAAACACTTTATAAATTTACTATATGTAAAACACCATAAGGGATAAAAGGGTGAACTAAATACCCCTCACCATTCTCAAGAAACTTTACCTAGTGAGGATATACATAAAAATAATACAAGAATAAATAAGTACTACATAACACTATTAAGAGAATCCAATGGAATCATGAGGATTTAATTGAGCATTCAAACGCTGCTCCTTGAGGAAGAGCCTGACTACCTATAGGTACTCTTAGGCACCAGAGGTACATTATTCTTTCATTCAGATAATAATACTGGGTATTTGTCTTAATTTTCATATGTCAAACCTACCATCTATTTCATTTCTAAAGCATATGGAGCAGCCCTGAATTAGTAATATGAAATAATAGTTCTCTAGGCCAAGAGCCTAGATAAGACATGATATTGAGAAGGCATGCTTAACGGGTATGCTAGCCATCCATTCCTGTCAGCATTCTAAGTTCCAAGACCCAGGTGGACTCTGAGGAGGCTTAGCTCACAAAGTTTAGCCTCTATCTGAATGGTTTTTACTGAATTGTACATTATAAACCAGATGACAGCTCAATAAAAAATTTACTAAGAGTCAAAATAAATCTACTCTTAATGGAATACCATGTCCTCATAACATGCCACTATCGGTATTGGCACATCTAGGATCATCTCAGTTACCTTAGAAATCTTAGTTCAAGAGCAGTGTTTACTGAAAACCAGATACATATATGAGAACCACATACGTAACTTTAAAATTTCTGGTACACACAATAAAAAGCAAAAAGAAACGGGTGAAATTAAATCTACTTTATTTGACCCAATATATCCAAACTATTATCTTTCAACATGTAATCAACATAAAAAGCATTGAAATATTTTACTTTTTTTCTTCGTACTAAGTCTTCAAAATCTAGAGTTTATTTTACACTTATAGCACATCTCAATTAGGACTAGTTACATTTCAAGACTAGAGGCTACTGTACTGAACAGTGCAGCTCTAGAGGATAAACTGCTTTTGGGAAATAGCCCTGTCAAGGCTTCCTCTCTAACAGAAAACTACAACTCCTCTGCTTTTCCCCTTTATTCTGTAGTTTATTTAGGAAAGCAGTCATGACAGCTTCATTAAGCAGTTCTTTAGTGGCAAAGGTTGAGGGGTAGGGGAGTTGATTAGTAGGATATTTTAAGCTCATATATTAATAGTGAAATAAATAGAATTCTGCACTACATTTCTCCTAGTCTGTCTCCAAAAGCTCTAATACCATTGTCCTCTAACAGAAATGGCATTCCTAGTGGTATAACTCCTCCCAGATGGATATGGAACTGGAAATATGGAAGCTCCTGAACTTTGTTTAGTAAGGAGCATTTTATATGAACAAATTAACTTTGTTACACTTAACATAAAAATTTAGAGATTGTGGTTTGAGTTTTTTCCCATCATCTTCAATTAAGTAAAAATATTACAGTCCATTTTGGTTTAGAAACATTCCAGCTTCTCTTAAATTTCACAGAATAAAATAATATACCATTTAGAGGGGGTGATATGTCAATCTTAAATTTTGCTGGTTTGTATATTTCTAGAAGAATTCTTTTTAATACAATTTCATTTACTGATAATAAGGAGGCAGTATATTGCAGAGAAAAGAACATTAGCATGAAATGGAACACGATTGACTTCTAGGCCTTGATTCATCACAAATAAGTTGTGTGATGCTGTACAACTCTGAGTCTAAATTTCTTCATCTGTAAAATAAGGGAGTAAAAGTACATCTCCAAATCTCACAAATCTAAAGCGGAAACTATATATTTATTCAAGAATTTCATAATGCTTAGCACTGTGAAAGCAACAGTATTTGAAGCAAATGTTATTTCCAGTGTCCTGCTGTAAAACTTTGTTAAAGTGAGAATAATAAATAATAAAGCTAAAATAAATGGCCAAGTTGTAAAAAGGAACTTAATCCTATTGATTATAGGTTCAATTCCTGCACATCCACTCCCTCTAATTTTTCACCAATAAGTAAATATAACACTTGACATTCTCTGTGTGAGAGAATTCATTACGTTCCATTTACTAGTGAAACATTTTAAACCTGTGTGACTAGGATCACTAAGCTTGACTGATAAAATTCTGCTACTGACCTTTGGGAACTTGAAGATTCATCAACATAAAGTAAGCAAAGAAAAAAACACATACAAATGTATGATCATTTAATATAGAGCACCTACTGTTGATGAAAAGACAAATAATGAAACTTCTATATATATTCTGCTTCCCATGGATAATTTCAGTTCAAGGTAGGCAGATATTTATATGTGTTAACACAATAGTTTTCTCACGCAGGGAACAGGGATGGTCCAGCATCTGTTTCTGTAACTGACTGGGTCCTTTGTTTTTTTAAAAAGATCAGTAAAAAATTTTTTAAATGCCTTGATGTCAATGTACAGTAGCATTTTTCAGAAATGTTTAAATGTTGACAGAAGTAGGATTCCCTCCTACTCATACCAAATCACGTAAGCAGGAACAACTCATCTAATCAATATAAAACAACAAGGCTGCTTTCTCATACAGATTTTATAGAAGTAATTAAATGCTTTGGTGTGTGTGTGGGGGGGAGAACAAGCACTAAATAATAAAATGATCACCGATACACTGCTAAAACCACTATGGAGATCCAACTGAGAGTAAAATCCTATCTAACTGTCTAGACATTCTCATAGTCATCTAGGCACATGTCCTCCTGGCTACTTGATCACTATTTTCCATACTCTAATCAAAATCCCTGCCTCATACAAATATTTTCACAGTTAGGGAAAAGAGCCAGAAGAATCCTTGGAACACAGAATGAATGGGGGTTTGTTTACTGCTATTTGAATCTGGGGATAAAAGTCAAATGAAATTATTAGACTGGCTTTAAATAGAAGTGCTTATACTCTACAGAAGTATGCATATGCTATGTTACAATAATGTGAAAACATATGCATCCTTTAAAATAAGTGAAACACATGAATTTCAATAATTTTGTTAGACTAATGGGCTATGGGTGATTTCTCCTTTATTTTTCAAATTTCTGAGCATGGAGATAGTCCTTTTGAAAATAAAAAGCATTTTAAAATGATAACATAGTTATATATTAATGGTTGAGACCATTTGGTAAGAATTCTACAGAAATACGTAAACCTCATAAAGACTACAAAATAAATGTTGCCTCTAACAACCAAAGAATTTATAAACGATTAAATAATCTTTAAAAACTCTTGGGCCGGCCCGTGGCTCACTCGGTAGAGTGCGGTGCTGATAACACCAAGGCCACGGGTTCGGATCCCATATACGGATGGCCGGTTTGCTCACTGGCTGAGCGTGGTGCTGACAACACCAAGCCAAGGGTTGAGATCCCCTTACCGGTCATCTTTAAAAAAAAAATAAAATAAAATAAAAAAATAAAAACTCTTAACTCCAAAGTTCAAGAATTTTAAAATTAATACTCTTCTATATCATTTATGTGTTTTAAGAAAGGTATTTCATTCAATTCTAAAAAACAGATCTACTAATTTCAGAGTTTCCAATCAAATTTTAGTTAGTGGCTTTCATGAATTTGAAACTAAAATTATTTAATTCCAAAATGAGTTTTTAAAACTTATTAACATTAAAAACTTATATTTCTTTATATACACATACACTCTCAATTCAGCTGTTTTGTTAGAAAGGAACAAAAAAGATTTCAGTCTCTACTATGAATAATAGCCAAATGATTCACACTGGTACCATATTTTAACACCAGTTCCTGAAATAGGTTTATTATTATAAAAGTTTTTCCAACCATTTGCAAGAAAGGGGAAAAATCACAAAGGGATTACTTTTTGCAGAAACAGCAACTTTATAAAAGCATTCCTGTACCAATTTAGTTTGATAGAGTATTAGAGAAGGGAAAAAAATGCAAATACCAGACATCTTTAATTACGAAGGACATGCATATTTTCTTAGTAAAAGGCATGCATGGGATTAGAGATAATTTATTTCAATCTGGCATAGGGTTTGACAGTTTAAGAGTAAAAGGAGTAAGTAAAAGATGATGGTTATATTATGTATGGAACAGATATTTTAAACCTTAGATGATTAACACTAGTTGAAAATTTAAACATTTGGACTTCTCTTACATTGTCCACTACACACTTGTGTACAATTAAATGCCTGTCAAATGGTATGAACTAATGTAAGACTCCTGGCACTTTTCTGAATTAGATATAACACCTTACTAGGGAAAGAAAGAGAACTCTTGATGGGGGATGTGAAATGTAAACAGATGTCTTTCTATTAGGCAATATCTTTTGTTATTGCTTTTTAAGGGCAGATTTGAGAGACTCACACTTTTCAGAAGTTCAACAAAAGAATAAACTTGTTTTACTTTGTTATCATTTTTTAGGAATTTACTTTGAAAATAAAGTTTCCACTAGACCAGTTTACACATTTTTTTAATCTACATAGGTTAGAATAGACAAATATTTATGTCTATTTTAATAAGGACAGGCTCAAGTATAAGGTACATTTTCTAGATATAACTATGAATAAAATTTTTTAACAGATGATTAAAACAATTTTATATCTCAAATTAATTCACCTTACTCATGGAGAGAAATATATTCTTTTCACTCTTCCAGGTAAAATAGATAACGAAAATGAAAAAAAAAAAAAAAAAAAGAAATGTTTCATAAATCAAGCACTTCCCACACAGACATTGACACCACCTGAGAAAAACTTAACAGATGTCACTGCTACCTTAGAAAAACAAAAAAACCCACCACCAGTAACTGGAGTTCAAACTCAGAAATATTTCTTTTTAAAAAAAAACATTCAAAAGAAAAATTTCCGCTTTACATGTTAAATAATTCTTGCTGTTAAATAGGAAATTTTTTACAGCAGCTTTAAGAGTCAAGTCTGTACAACAAAAGTTCATGCTGGTTTTCACCCTTGGCAACCAAAACACACTGCTAAAGAAACTCCTAAAGAAAGACTCATTCAAAAGTGATTTCGCTTATTAAATGGGGATATGGGGAGGGGAGGTAGTTGTTAGGATCAATTAAAAGAAAACAGATAAAACAATCATGTTATGACCCTGACTATAACGAGATCTAAAGGTAATATTCGCAGCAAGGAATTCTCTTGTTCTATCCTTACAAAGATATTGCAAAGGGGGGGGGGTAGGATTACAAATGAGATTTAATAATAGACACTAGGCTCTGCTTACTATATGTCTTACAAAGATATTGCAAAAGGGGGGGGGGGGTAGGATTACAAATGAGATTTAATAATAGACACTAGGCTCTGCTTACTATATGGTCACCTAGTTTCAGAGGGTCTTATATTATGCAGAAAAGAAATTTCAATGGGAAATACATTCTCATCTCTCACAAAAAATTAATTTAATCCCTTGTAATTTTTCCACACCAAAAAATTGAGAAATAATTTGTTGCATGCAAATACTGTATAATTATAAAATATATTAAAAGGTTAAATAAGTTCATACCTTAGATATGTATACAGGCTTAAAAATATCATGAGAATTCAGTTAGTTGAATTGGAAAAAGATGAAGCCGTCATTGTGCACAGGAATAATCTCATTTCTATATATAAAAAAAACATCAAAAATAACTCCTACTCACCCGTTTTCTAAATTTGTACTATATAATGTCCACAAGTGGTATTGAGTGATGAATATCCTGAAATAATACTAATACTGAAACAAAGGTGTTTTAAATAAATACACTTCAGCTGGCTAAAGTATCTTTATCATCAGAAAAGATGAAATTCTAAACAAAAACCACTATGCAAAAAGGATTCATTGCATTATATCACAAGAAAGAAATTGTCCCTGACGCATGAGGTGACTCAGTGCAAAAATGTATCTTACCTGCAAATGAAATCTGGAAATGCTGAACTTTAAAAATACCAACAATAGGGCCGGCCCGTGGCTCACTCGGGAGAGTGCGGTGCTGATAACACCAAGGCCCCGGGTTCGGATCCCATATAGGGATGGCCGGTTTGCTCACTGGCTGAGCGTGGTGCTGACAACACCAAGTCAAGGGTTGAGATCCCCTTACCGGTCATCTTTAAAAAAAAAAAATTAAAAAAAATAAAAAAATAAAAATACCAACAATAGGGCCGGCCCGTGGCTCACTCGGGAGAGTGCGGTGCTGATAACACCAAGGCCCCGGGTTCGGATCCCATATAGGGATGGCCGGTTTGCTCACTGGCTGAGCGTGGTGCTGACAACACCAAGTCAAGGGTTGAGATCCCCTTACCGGTCATCTTTAAAAAAAAAAAATTAAAAAAAATAAAAAAAATAAAAAAATAAAAAAATAAAAATACCAACAATATAGTTAGTTCACTGTTGAGAAGACAATGGTTTCCCCTTACAGAGGCAGAAAAAGCAGGCAGGAGGGAAAAAAAACAAAGTCACATTTTAGAGTCTTTAAAGAATGATCCATACATACAATGTGAGAAGGAAATCTAGCCACCTTTAAGAAATATCTTGAGACCAAAAAAGAAGGGAGTTGAAAATCAACTGGGGGAGGGGGGAGTATATGTGATATAAAGCCTGATGGACTTAGCAGGGATTTATGAGATAAATGGATATGCAGAAGAAATTATAAGCTGTATGTAAAAGGAAACTGAAAGATGCTGAGATAGTAGAAGGTTTTGCAAGGAAGCCATTTTCAAGATTCTTCATTTTAAGGGAGGTGGATGTCCATCTCTCTGGAAGAAATAAAATTTATTACTCTTTATATGCTCATTTTTCCTACACATCATAGTTGAAAAATATCAAGGGTATGAGTCCAACTGAGGAGGAGGGTAACCTTATCCATCTGAAAATTAAAGTTCAGATAAGCACACAGGCCATCATAAAATGTTATAACAAAGTTTTATTTCAATCCTCTAAATTGGAAACTCCTTTCCTTGCAAAAACAAAAACAAAACAAAAAACGAATGATGGTGTCCCGGGGTCTGCCACCACCACCAACTCCCAACAGACCACACGAGAAATGACGTCCTGGGAGTTCCAGCGTTATTTCTGAGGTTTGAACAAAGAAACATACAGCAGAACCTTAGGAAAAGCTTCATTTAACTTTGTTATAAACTTTAGTTAAGTAACTCCCGAAACCATTCAATGTCACCAATGTCATAATAAAGAAACTTGGCCTACATCCATCTACAAAGCTGCTTTTAAAAATGGCAGTCCTTTCTCCTTGGCCAACCTTACCACATTCTATCAGACGGTTTGTCTCCATCCTCAAAAAGGGAAGATCAAATAAAAATTACAACAAAAGAAGATTCATTGTGAGGATAAGATGTGTGAAATTCGGTAACGCTCATTTCTAGTCGTCTCATCACCTGTGGTCATTAATAACCAGCCTTCTAGCTGCCAAAATAGCTCAGCCAACTCCTTTAGAAAAGTGGGATGGAGAAAGGTCCTCAGTATAGGTTGTTGGAGTTGGTGCTCCGAGGGGTCTTGATCTTCTCGATGTTTTTGAGGATTACGTCATGCAAAGTGGCATACTGGTTCCGTAAATGCAGCAGGATCTGGCGCACACTCAGGTACTCGTTTTCGTCGACCTCGGCTACAGTGCGGTGATAGTCTTCCACTTGGGGGTACTTCACTATCTTGGATACCAACTTGGCCCGGGTGTTGTAGTAGGTGGAGAAGCGGCGTAGATAGGAGGCGGCTGTGCTCTCCACGGTCCACAGCTGGTCCACGGTGTCTTCCTGGATAGACACTCCGAAGTTGTTGCCATCCTCCACCTTCGGGATGAGGAGCTGCACCCATATCCGCACAGTGTTGCACTTCTCCCTCAGCAGCTCGATCTCAGGTTTTACCCGCTCAATCAGTTCCACCAGATTCTGGTTGCTCCGCAGAAGCTGTCCCTCACCGCCCGGCAGTGCTGGGACCTTGACCGAGGACTGGGTCTGCAGAGGCAGCAGATCCCGGTTGGGCCCATCCCCTGCAGTGTCTGGGGAGGCGGGGAACTCCGGGGCTGGCACCGATCGGATTCTGGACAGGTCTTGCAGGCGGAGCTCCTGGACCCAGCTATCCAGCTCAGACAGCTTCTGAGGGAAGAAGGTGGACACCAAATTCTCGGCCTCCTGGGCAATCCGGGCCCGAAACTTATCTACTATCCCCTGCACATCCTGCTCTCGCTTCAGCGGGGAAGCCATGACCTCCAGAGGCCTCGAGCTTTGCGGTGGACAGGACCTGGGTTTCTCCCTGCTTGGAAGGCTGGGCTTAGGCCTTCGCAACCACCACTAACTCCCAACAGACCACACCGGAAATGACGTGGGGGGGGGGCCCAGCGACTCGCGCTGCGCCCGACCACGCCCTCCGAAAGACGCCTTCTGCACGCAGTGCCAGCCTTGGCGCTGCCAAGGCTCTTGGTGTGTGGAGGTTTCGAGCCAGGGCTGCAGGAGCATCGAGGTCCACGTGTTAGGGGAGACCTAGCTCTAGTTTCCAGAGCCGCCCCTCCCTTACCTACCAGCCTGGCTGACGGGAAGCCTGAACACAAAAGACAGTTCCTAAGAATGTCATTTAACTTAAGCATTGTGAAGCTGGCAATGACAAGTCGGATTCTTCCATGAACTTTTTGAAGTACCCTCATACCTTACTTAGTAACTCAAGGAAATCCACAGTTCCTGGATCCAGAATACGCTTTTTTTTTTTTTTTTTTTTGTGACCGACCGGTAAGGGGATCGCAACCCTTGGCTTGGTGTCACCCACACCGTGCTCAGCCAGTGAGCGCACCGGCCATCCTTATATAAGATCCGAACCCGCGGCCTCGGCACTCCCCCCAGCGGCGCACTCTCCCGAGTGAGCCACGGGGTCGACCCATACACATCTCTTTTGAAAAGCACCTCACCAAATGAGCTCTCCAGAGCAAGGTCTACATCTAGGGAGCGGTAAGTCACATCTTTACAGATAACCTGGACCTATCCATGCTTTCCTCTTAGAAAATCACAAGTGCTTCACTTCACAATGGTATTTTAATCAAGTTAACAAACTTCTGAGATCTTCTATGGCTTACTTATGCGGAAATATTAAAAGTTGACAAATCTGCACAAAGGGTGTATGTGAGTTCAGTATTATTCTTGCAACTTTTCTGTAAATTTGAAATTATTTCAAAATAAAAATTTAAAAAACTACCTTTTCCCGAAAGGCTTCCAGAACTAAAGACAAATTCTGTAAACTTCTGAAATTTGAGCCTATTTACTTATATTCATTTTCCTTCCCCTGAAATATTTTCTTTTTGTTGTTTTCAATACCACAGAGTAAAGTCCATGCCTTTGACTTTTATACTAAATTACTGACGTTTACTTCAAAAAGATTATTCTAAAGGTGCTATTGTATAGTTAGTTTCTTATGTAACTCTACCTCAATTAGACTATAAACTCCTTCAGGGCAGGGGCCAAGTCTTAATTTGTCTCCATCTCATCTGGCACAATGCCTTGGCATGGAGCAGGTGCTCAACACACCTGATGAAATGATCTTGAATTAGTAAGATTTTAGCTAACCATACCTTCACATGATCTACAACTTAAGAAGGAAGTATCAATAAAACAAACATGTTACAAGTTGGATTCTCCAGCAAGCAGACTCAGAGTTTGCTTACAGTAAGTTTATTAGGAACTGTTTTTAAGATGGAAGGGAAGAGACAGGAGGGGCAGAAGTTGTACTTGAATGCATTCTCAAGGCCTCAGCTGACCCCATGGAGAAATTGGGAAAGGCCCTTCAGAGTTGTCCTGAGTTAGGGACACGGCAATTCCTGAAGAGGGCTGTCTGGCAGCAGGACTGCCAGCTGTAGGGAAAGAATCCTTTAGTACTGAAAGGGGATCTAGGGAGTGCATGGCAGCTGCAACTACACATGTCATAGTAAGATACTTATACTAACAAAATAGCAAATTGTGTTCAAGTCAACTATGATCAGCCCCGACTAGGAGTTAGAAATTTGAAGATGGTTTCTGTGTTCAGATTTCTTCAAGTCTTGTAGGACTGTGATAAAGAAGGATGCATTGGAAAAAAATTATATATGGGGTGGAGGGGATAAAGGGATATATATACATATATTTGTATTTGTGGGAGAGATATTGGGGAACTACTGGTAAATTGGATCTCAAGGTATAATGGAATGAGGCAGGAGAAGTAAACAAAGACCAGCTCATGGAGGCAGGCCCCTGTTTGCCATGCTTAAGGAATTTGGATTTAATAAAAGCCAATCAAGGAATTTAGGAAGGGAAAAAATACACACGGATGATATGAAGGGTGGAAGTGGATCTGAAGAAGAGACTAAAGGAGGAGAGACTTGTCATAATCCAAATGAGAAAATACTTGTATGCCTCATTTAAAGTAGCGGTGATGGGGTTGAAGAGAAGAATCAAAACAGATTTAGAAAGTAAAATTAAAAATATAAGCACATCTTGTTTCATGCATTTCACAGATACTGTATTTTTTTTTTTTTTTTTACAAATTCAAGGTTTGTGGCAACCCTGTGTCGAGCAAGTTTATTAGCATCATTTCCCCAACAGCATGTGCTTACTTGATGTCTCTGTGTCATATTTGGTAATTCTCAAAATATTTCAGACTTTTTCATTATTACCATATCTGTTATGATAGTCTGTGGTCAGTGATCTTTGATATTACTATTGTAATTGTTTTTGGACAACACAAACTGCGCCCATATAAGATGGTGAACTTAATGGATAAATGTTTGTGTTCTGACTGCTCCACCAACTGTTTATCCATTTCTCTCCCTTTCCTCAGGCTTTCCTATTCTCTGAGACACAACAATATTGAAATTAGGCCAATGAATAACCTTTCAATAATAATATTGAAATTACGCCAATGAATAATGGCTTCTAAGTGTTCAAGTGAAAGGAAGAGTCACACCTCTCTCACTTTAAATCAAAATCTAGAAATGAGATTAAGTTTAGTGAGGAAGAAATGTCAAAAGCTGAGATAGGCCTTAAGCTAGGCCTCTTGCACCAAACAGCCAAATTGGAATGTAAAGGAGAAGTTCTTGAAGGAAGTGAAAAGTGCTATTCCAGTGAACACACAAATGTTAAGAAAGAGAAATAGCCTTTGTAGGGAAAATAAAGGAAAATGGTCAGGGCTCCTCAAGTGTTCAGAATCTTGCTGAGCATTTGATGTAAATATGCATGTGCACCCAGGCATTCCTTGGTTATTGTCTAAAGTAATTGCACATGTGCACCCAGGTGGCCTTAAGTATAAAAGACGAGTGGCTCTGATCCACAGTGCCCCCCCCACTGGGATGTTCCTGGGGGCACCACGGGGAGGCCACTACTGCTGCTGGAGGCTGTTGCTGCAAGCTATTGCTGCCAGGGCCCCTGGGATCCTCCAGGAGGCCACTGCCACTGCTGCTGGAGGCTGCTATAAGCTGTTGCTGCTACTGCTAAGGACTGAGCTCGTGTCATCTGCCAACGGCTCCCAGGATCTTTCCCAATTACCTAGCATGCACCTGCACGTGAGGGGTCTGGTGACCTAGTCTGTACAATGGGTTTGAAGTGTCTAAGCCCTAACCCTGACAATACAAATGGAAACTTAGTATAACTAAAATAATGAAACATTTCGGCATTAGTTATGAAATGCCTAACCATACAATTAGCATAGCTATTGCTTTAACCCCACAACTGGCATAGTCGTGTCGCTTTAGCAATACAGCCTTATTGCTGATGTGGAGAAAGTTTTAGTGGTCTGGATAGAAGATCAAACTAGTCACAACATTCCCTTAAGCCAATGCCTAATCCAGAGCAAGGCCCTAACTCTCTTCAATTCTATGAAGGCTGAGAGAGGTGAGGAAGCTATAGAAGAAAAGTCTAAAGCTAGCAGAGGTTAGTTCATGAGGTTTAGAAAAGCACCTTTCTCCATAACATGAAAGTACAAGGTGAGGCAGCAAGTGCTGATGTACAAGCTGCAGCAAGTTATTCAGAAGATGTAGCTAAGATCATTGATGGAGGTGACTACACTAAACAATAGATTTTCAATGTAGATGAAACAGCCTTACACTGGAAGAAGATGCCATTTAGGAATTTCACAGCTAGAAAGGAGAAGTCAATGCCTGGGTTCAAAGCTTCAAAAGTCAGGCTGACTCTCTTGTTAGGGGCTAATGCCGCTGAAGACTTTAAGGTGAAGCCAATGCTCATTTGCCATTCCAAAAAACCTAGGGCCCTTAAGAATTATGCTAAATCTACTCTGCCTGTGCTCTATAAGTGGAACAACAAAGCCCAAGTGACAGCACATCTTTTACAGCATGGTTTACTGAATATTTTAAGCCTACTGCTAAGACCTACTGCTCAGAAAAAAAGATTCCTTTCAAAATATTATTGCTCATTAACAATGCACCTAGTCACCTAAGAGCTCTGATGAAGATGTACAAAGAGATTAACGTTGTTTTCATGCCTGTTAACACGACATCCATTCTGCAGCCCATGGATCAAGGAGTAATTTTGACTTCCAAGTCTTATTATTTAAGAAGTACATTTTATAAGGCTATAGCTGCCATAGATAGTGATTCCTCTGATGGATCTGGGCAAAGTAAATTGAAAACCTTCTGGAAAGGATTCACTATTCTAGCTGTCATTAAGAACATTCATGATTCATGGGAAGAGGTCAAAATAGAAGTTTGGCAGTTGATTCCAACCCTCATGGATGACTTTGAGGGGTTCAAGACTTCAGTGGAGTAAGCAACTAAGCAGATTGTTGGGAAAATATAGGAAAAATGGTCACGGCCCCTCAGATGTTCAGAATCTTGCCGAGCATTTGATGTAAATAGGCATATGCACTCAGACATTCCTTGGTTATAGTCTAGCATAATTGCGCATGTGCATCCAGGTGTCCTGGGTTATGGACTTAAGGATGAGTGGCTCTGATCCACGGAGCTTCTCATCCCCAGGATGCCCCCCCGTGGGGGGGGCATGGGGAGGCCACTGCTGCTGCTGGAGGCTGCTGCTAGTGCCCCCGGGACCCTCTGCAAGGCCACTGCCAATGCCGGACCTATAAGCTGCTGCCACTGAGGACTAAGCTCATGTCATCTGCCAATAGCTCCTCGAATCTTTCTCAATTACCTAGCATGGACCTACGTGTGAGGGGTCTGGGGACCCAGTCTGTACAATGAGTTTGGAGGGTCTGAGCCCTAGCTCTGACAGTATAAATGGAAACTTAGTATAACTAAAATAATGAAACATTTTGGCTTTAGTTATGATTTGCCTTACTTTACACAGACGTAGTGGAAATATTAAGAGAACTAGAATTACAAGTGGTGCCTGAAGATGTGACAGAATTGCTGCAATCTCATGATAAAAAATTTTAACAGATGAGTTGTTGCTTCTTATGGATGAACAAAGAAAGTGGTTTCTTGACATGGGATGAAGAAGATGCTGTGAAGATGCTGTAAACATTGTTGGAATTACAAGGATTTAAAATATTACATAAACCTAGTTGATAAAGCAGCAGCAGTGTTTGAGAGAATTGACTCTAATTCTGAAAGAAATTCTCCTGTGGATAAAATGCTATCAAACAACATCACATACTAAAGAGAAATCTTTCACGAAAGGAAGGGTCAACTGATGTGCCAAACTTCATTGTCATCGTATTTTAAGAAATTGCCACAGACACCCCAAACTTCAGCAACCACATTGAGGATAGACCCTCCACCAGCAAAAAGACTGCAACTTGCTGAAGGCCCAGCTACTTGTCAGCAAAATATTTTTTAAATTAAGATATATACATTGAGTTTTTTAGACATAATGCTATTGCACACTTATACTACAGTATAGTGTAAACATAACTTTATATGCACTAGTAAACCAAAAAATTCATGTGACTCATTTGATTGAGATATTCACTTTATTGCAGTAGTCTGGAACCAAATCTGCAATATCTCTGAAGTGTGCCTATACTTGGTGATAATTTTGGATGTGGAGAAGTGAGAAAAGGTAGAATTCAACACTATGTAACTTTTTTTTTTTTTTTTTGCTTAGGAAAAGAATTTCTATTTATACTTACATTAAACCTCCCCCAAAATGTGAATTAGATATACATACATTTTGACACACACATTTACATTCAAGCTAGGGGAATTTAGATAGAGCTATCAAGCAGAAAAGGAAAACCAAATCTTGAAACTTGCCGACAACTTTACCATATCTTAATTTTCTTCATAACTTTGGCTACAAAAGATTACAATGGGGGCCGGCCCCATGGTGCACTCGGGAGAGTGCGGCGCTGGGAGCGCAGCAGCGCTCCCGCTGCGGGTTCAGGTCCTATATAGGGATGGCTGGTGCGCTCACTGGCTGAGCACTGGGCCGGGGACACCAAGCCAAGGGGTGCAATCCCCTTACCGGTCCAAAAAAGGAAAAAAAAAAAAAAAGATTACAATGGGGGCCGGCCCCATGGTGCACTCGGGAGAGTGCGGCGCTGGGAGCGCAGCAGCGCTCCCGCTGCGGGTTCAGGTCCTATATAGGGATGGCTGGTGCGCTCACTGGCTGAGCACTGGGCCGGGGACACCAAGCCAAGGGGTGCAATCCCCTTACCGGTCACAAAAAGGACAAAAAAAAAAAAAAAAGATTACAATGGAACTATTATGAAAATTTCCTTTTATACCCAAAACATCCTCAATGGTGTTATGGTTTAACAAATGGTCACTGTTTTCATAAAGTAAGTATTTCTAGTTGCTCTTTTAAATAAGTAGGGAAGTTTCTTTCTACTTACATTATGATGCTGATTAATGCAGCCATTTATACGGAATGATTTCTTTAGTTGTCTCATGATAGACTATAAAATCCTTTAGGAGATTCAGCTGGTATTTTTTCTGGTATGATGTAAGAGTTTTATTCATAATGTTTCCTGTACTTGTTAACAAGGTTGATAGGAGAATAACAGCTCCTAAATTTTCTTCCCCCAATGACCAACAGCAACGAGCAGTTGTTTTTAAAAAATTATTTAACGTATTTCCATGCCTTGATTTGACCCATGAAATTAAAACTGAGTGCTAACAGGTGAAGGAATGCCAGGGACAGCTGTGTAGAATGTCTTGTTCAGGTCGGTTTCTACTTTCTCCACAGCCCAGCAGGGTTCATCATGTACTGGTGCCAATAATTGACACACCACTCTTCTTTCACAAATACCTACAGTTTTATGGATTGATTATCCCTTACAAATCTTCCAACTCTGAAACTATGCCCTGTGAAGAAGGGATTCTGCAGTCCTATGTGTGACTTACATTTACAGAACTATTCTGAGCAACTGTTCTTGTATGAACTATTGGACATAAATGTAACCTTGAGATACAGACTGGGATTTAATCCTTCAAAATACATTTTTTTCACTGATTTTTCTGTTTATAGAAGTAAGGAGAAACAAACAATGGGATTAAATCTAGGTAATCTTAAGACTCTGGTGGGTGGTAATATTTATTCCCTTATATTTATAAAATTCTTCAATTCAGTTCGCAATGGATCTTAAATTTTCTAGCCAATGGCCTCATTTACCACTTATGAATAGTTTTACAATGTAATTACTAAGAACCCTGCCAGAGCCAATTTCTAGGGTTGACAAATATATCACATCCTCCTCCTTCATTCTTTCTGTTAGACTGCTACACACAAGAGTACAGAAACAAACAATATAGAGGTAGTTGCTGCAGTGTCTCTTTCTCAGTTGTAGTTGCCATTTTACCATCTCCAGAACTCAGTCTCCAAATCTAATGTGTACATGCATGGCTTTAAATGAAGCAGAGTGGCAATATAGCACTGTGGTTAAGGCTATGAAGTTAGCCTGCCACATTCAAATCCTGGCTTTTCTACTTACTACCTATGTGACCATGGTTAAGTTATTTAACCTCTTTCTGATCATCTTCCTCATCTATAAAATGAGCAGTATAAAAGTAGCTATCTCACAAAAGTTGTTTTGAGGATTAATAGTTAATACATGTAAAGAATTTAAGCACTGTACCTTGAACATAGTAATTACTCAATAAATGTTACCTATTATTAAAGGAGGTCTCTACATCAGCATTCCAAAATCTCCCTTCATCCTTTGAAGTGGAGAACTGTGAATTATATACAAACAAAGATATAATTTTTTTATATGCTACCTTGTTATTTAGCAATGATAGCTAATTTTACTACAGGGCTGAATATAAGTAAATTTTTAAAAACTGGCTTAAATTTCTGAGATGATCAGTATTCAAAGGCCATAGAACCGAAGGCACAAGTGAAGTAAGCACAAAGTTTACTGGAAAGTGCATTGGCTGAAAAGTGCATATCTGAACAGAACCCCTTCTTAAAATAGCTATGTATTCATCAAGTGAATATTATTTTATCTTACAAATTACATAATTGGTATAGTTTGGAAACAATGATGTCACTCAAGTGTCCTTAGGATCATTGATTTTAGCAAAAATCTACTCATCTCTGGATCCTAGATTCCTGACTTTTTAAAATTCATTGACGAATGACTCTCCACCCAAGGCAATGATGGCTTCCTTGTTTATGAAATTCCTTGTACTAGATGAAAAATGAATCCTCTAGTTCTGCATTTCTCTGATGAACTGAGTCCCTCAGTTCTCTATTTTTTGTGTGTATTCACATTTTGATGATAAAAATAATTGATGCAAGCATACTGCGTGTCATATTATAACTGCCATGCATTATTGAGGCCAGCAATTATGTTTTTTATGATTATGACACCAAGTACCATTTCTTTAATGGATTGGCAAGAAGGGAGCCTATTAGGTATGATTATCCTTTTTCCCCTTCCCCCAAACAACTGTTAATCAGATAGAGCAAAGTTTTTTGTTTTTGTCTTTTTAGTGGTTCACATAGACAAAAATTAAGTTATCACAGAGTACTCAACAGTATGGAAATATTTAATTAAAAATTTGAAGTACCTACACTAGGAAAGAATCACCTTCACTTGCAAGTAATGACTATTTCACAAAAACATGATGTGTTACATAAATTATAGCTGATTTAAATTTTATCTTTGTAATTTTATTTACATGTAATATATACAATTATTTTGATTTTGTAATTGTAAACTAGAATTTAAGGTGTTTCTAAAATTTAGTTTTATGTTTATACTATAAGTATTTAATAAACCTAAGTCAAACCTGGAGGAGAATTTCTTCCTTTAAAAGGAATTAACTTCCTTTTAAATGCCTCTTCTGAATGCCTTGTGCAAACAATTACAGAGTTATCATCCTTCAATGCAAGTCTAATCATATTTCTGTCTTCTACAGGGTAAGACCCAAATTCCTTAAATGTGGCCCACAAGCTCCTTCATGATCTGGATCCTGCCATCATTTATTTCCCAGAACCTACTCTACATACCAATAGTTCTCTCACTCATCCTATGTGTTGACATATTCACCTCTGTGTGTGAAATGCAACACTACTTCATCTTCCTCCCACTCTCTACCCTACTCACTCTTCTTTAATTAACTCAAGAATTGTTTTCTGAAAAATATTCCCTGATACCACCTACTCCTTCCATAATGAAGTTAGTGCTCCTCTCCCAAGTTAAATAGTGTAATAATATCTAAAGGGTTAGGGTTAGGGTTAGGCTGCTGAAAGGATTAAATGAAATAACATATAAGACATCTAGGACAGTAAATACTTCATAAATAGTAGTAATTTTATTTGTAATCTCAGAGTATTCTGCATTATATCTTTTTTATAATTCCTATCACAGTGTTATAATTTTGGATTTACAAACAAATCCAAAATTTTCTCCACTATAATAAATTCCTTGAGAACAAGGATTTTAGCTTATTCATTTTTACATATTCTGTGGTAGCACAGTGCCTGGCAACAGTAAGTGTTCAATGAACATTTACCAAATGAATAAATAAATTAATGAAGTCAAACAAGATAAAATGTTATCAGACAGAACCTGACTAGCAGAAGAGACAGGACTTATAAGTAACTTTTCTTTTTCTTTTTCTCTGAAAAATTGCTGAATTATGCTACCTCATATGAAAATCTATGTTGGGGATCTAACAACAGACTTCTGGGCTAAATTCTTTAAGGCTTTATATGAGAGAGGTAGGAAATATTTTTTTTTTCTCCCATCAACAGCACTCAGAGTTTCACATTCTGCTTTTGACTCTGGTAATATGCCAGAATTTTACTAGTTAAAGTATTAATAGGTTCTAAAAAATAGCCCACACTTAAATAACTGAAATGAAGTTCATCTGTAGAACAGTAGTCATGCAATACTACATGTTTGTGCAAAATGAACATATTGGGGAGTAGGGGAGGACTGGAGAGGTACACACAAGGAATAAGGGTGATGCTGGCTCTGACTCATGCTCCTACTATTTATTTATAGCTTCTTATTAGTATGGGATTTATTTTATTTGGCAAAAACACAAGATTTCTACTGACTGAGAGAGAAAGATGTAAGAAAATGCCTAAGCATAAAACTTCTACAGCTGAATAATAATCTGAAACTCAGTGCTGTATCAACAGGCTCCCCAGGGAATGATGCAAACTGAAACCACTCCAGAATTACAAGTTTCAAGAGCTGCAGACTTTACTACTAAAAGTAAAGTAGTGGTTAACCAAAGATTTTATTCCTCTATAGACACCTCCATCTATAAATGCTAAATTCACTAGTTGGACCTAGATTTTTAGGTTAGTATACAAAATATTTACAAGTTCTTAATTTCTCTAAATAATTGGCATGAGTAAATTAGTCAAAAGCAAATTTTAAAAGACAAGACAAAGAATTTATATGCTTCAAAAACTGAAAAAATGTAATTTTTCAATGTTCATTTAAAATTACTCCCTACACTCTTACTCTGATTTTACTTCTCAACACTAATCACAAACTGATATTCCATTAAATGTTTATTTGTATATTTGTTTAGTGTCTGTGCCAAGAATGTAGGCTCTGGAAGAGTGAGGGCTTGTTTTGTCCATTGCTGAATTCTTTGCAGTGAGGACAGCCAGAAACATAATGGCTATTCAATAAATATCTTTTTGGATCAATGACGGTAAAATTGGTTAAAACTCTTGATTAAATAATTTTTTTGAGGATAGCTGCAGTTGGAAGAGATTTTATTAAAAAAAATTATAAAAGTCAGGCAATTATTCAAACAGAAAGTTACAATTTAGCATGAATAAAGTTGTTTGTATAATAAAATGAGTTCTTAAAAAGTTTGAGGAAAGGAATCTTTTATACTCTGAAAATATCTTGCATTTATGTTTGCTTTTAAAGAGCAACAAAAAAGGCACTACTAGTTTTAAAAAGCTGGGGTTTTGGTGTTTATCACTACCATTCACCTTAAAATACAGATGTTAGTTTCAAAATGAAATTAAGATTCATATTCTGGTAAATGAAAAATATGCCTTCCTAGTTTTATATTTTAAAATCAGGTCAATTGCATAAAACTGCAGTAAAATCAAAAAAAGAAAAAAAAACAAATAAAAACAATTTAGTCTGGACCTCTTTGGTTCTATGAAGTATTTTACCTAAGGAGACATTATATTCTCTCTAATCTAAGCTGAATACAAAATTGGTAAAATAATCCTCAGAGGATAATACTTTTCAAATAACCAGCAACCATATATGCACAGAAAATCAGCTGACCATTTCTTACTGTATGATAGGGCATTATACATATTTACATATTTTACTAAAAAATAAGCAAGATAAACTTTATAACTAAAAAGATGACCCAAAAGCCTCAGACCTAAGTGAAGTTGTTTCATCAGGATGGACTTGAACTATTTTATGTTTGAATTCAATTTATCATTAATTTTTTATCTTTTTAACAACCTGTGCACTCCTGCTACATATAAAAATGTCAGGTAACAGGTTTCATCTGAAAATGAGAAAAAAAGAATCGCAACCTTGTGCAATTACTTCTATTAACAATTACTAAACCTATGCTGATATAATTTTTTAAAATCTTTATATGATTTTGCATATATGCTATTAAAACTTCTAAAAGAATAATAAAGGCTGGCTTTATGCTACAAATGAAAATGTTTATTACATCTTCTAGACAAACTCATGACAGATATATCAGTCATGTCTAAATCATCCATCTAAGATCAATATGAAAAGGTCAGATTAAAGACTACATAGTTTCTTTTCAATTATCAGCTGATGTCACTAAATCTATCCAAATGAATGTGATGTCCATTTGAATAAACCCTAAAAACAGTCTGCTGTTACTCAATTTTCTATATGTAATCTAAGTCTCTAGTTTCTGTATACATCCTGTGAAATGAACATTAAATTAGAATCAGTACAGGAAATATTTAAAAGAACTCCAAAATCACTTATTCTAAAAACTATTAGAAGAGGTTATACACTATTGAGGCAGATGCTAGCTATCTTTCTGTTTGGACGAGTCCTTCCGTTCAAATTTCTGATTCCCTTTCTCCCCAAAACAGAAAAAGGTAGATCTAAATGTTCTAAATCAAGCCTTCATAAACCCAGTTAGGTGATGGTAATTCCACTGTTGTAAAATCTTGCGCTCTTTCCAAACATACTCATTTTCTCTCTGCTGATGGATGATAAGGAAAATAATAGCATTAAAATGAATCTTTCTGGGGAGTTGGTGGAGGGGATGGATCATGGATGATCAGCTAAAGCTAATGAAAACAAACTCTCTCCCCTTGTCCTATCCATTTATGGGTTCTTCATACTGTAGCCACATGCTTCAAAGGTCAATTCCCTGATGATAGAAAAATAAACATATATTGAATACCTACTATGTGTTAAGTATTGTGCCAGTACTCGCTTTATTATTTTGTTTAAACTCCTCAACAACCCAGGAAAAGGTAATTATTAACATTTCCACAAGAGATAAGGACACTACCTCTGTGAAAAGTATTTCTCTCATGTCTTTAAGTTTGTAAGCAGTAGAATAATGCTGATTAAAACCCACATTTATCTGACTCAAAAGCCCATGCTACATGATTGCCTACAAAAAAATGCTGCATCAGCTCTCAGAAAGTAGTTTTCTCCACTAAACTAAAAAGAAATGACTTACAGCTAAGTGGAAAAACTTTCTTATTTCTGAATAAGACTGCACAGTGCTATAAGATAAACTATATCCTGTGATATTTTCTACTCTTTAAGCCAATGCATAGAACATGTGTATGTGTATACACATTCATGTATACATAATACATGTATTTTTAAAAGATCCATTCTAGAATCTGATTCTAAAGCTCTTTTTTACTAAATGAAGGAAAACAAACCACTAATAGATTAGACAAGAAGTAACAGAAGATTTTTATAAGAACTTTATTTTTAGTTCCTCTTGCACTTACTTTTCTGTGTATTTCCTAGCACTGTGATCTATACAGACATCTATTATGTATTTGTCTTGTCTAGTCTCAAGAATTTTGGTTTGGCAATATCTTCTGCTATCCATTACACTTTTGCTATAATTATCTACAGTATATGGTATGTTTCCAAAGAGTGTATAAATAACACTTCATTGGTTAAAGTATAAAGACTGGAAATTTGAGGATGAAGAAGTTCAATCACAGGATACTGTTTTAAGAAGTTCCAGCAAAATGTAAAATCTAACAAAGTCAAGGATAACACAAAGAAAACTGAAAGCCTGGTATAACCTTTTAAACTTGGCATTGTTTTAATTCTTCCCTTGAATATCATAAGTATGGATATCCATTAAGCAAAAACTGAACTTTGATCCATACCTTGCACCATATACAAAAATTAACTCAAAATGGATCATAGAACTAAATGTGAAAGCCAAAACCATAAAACATTTTACAAGAAAACATATGAGAAAATCTTTGTGACCTTGAGTTAGGCAAGTATTTCTCAGGACAATGAAAGCACAATCCATAAAAGAAAAAGGTGATAAATTGGACTTCATCAAACTTAAGAATTTCTGCTCTTTGAAAAACAGTAAGATTAAAAGACAAGCAACAGACTGGGAGAAAATATTTCCAAATCATGTATTTGATAAAGGACTTGTATCTAGAATATATAAAGAACTCCCAGAACTTCCAGATTGCTGAACCAGGAATTTGCTGGAGGGTAGGCACACAGAGAGGGCATGGAAACACTATGCCCTCTCTGTGTGCCTTGCCCTACACATCTCTTCCCTCTGGCTGTTCATCCATATACTTTGTAATCATAATAAACCCATAAACATAAACTCTTCCCTGCTGACTTTGACAAAACAAGTTGCCATGTTGTGAGCTGCCCTGAGGAGAGGCCCATGTGGCAGAAACTGAGGGTAATCTCCAACTGACAGCAAGAAACTGAGACCTTCAGTCCAACATCCCGCAAAGATGTTCAGTTCATAAGAGACTGAATTCTGCCAACAATCATGTGAGCTTATACATGGATCCTTCCTCAGTCAAACCTTGAGATGAGACTGCAGCCCTGACCTTTGTGACTGTAGCTTTCAGATGAGACCCTGGAGAAGTGGACTAAACAAAGCTATGCCTGGAATCCTGACCCATAAAAACTGAGATAATAAATGTGTGTTGTTCTAAGTTGCTAAACAAAACAAAAACACAAAAACAACAACCAAAAGTACTTTCAAATCAATGATAAAAAACAACTCAATAAAAAATTTGGCAGAAGATTGATTAGACACTTAACCAAAGAAATATGGATGGCAAATAAGCACATAAAAGATGGTCAAAATTATTACTCATTAGGAAATACAAATTAAAACTACAATGAGATACCACTACACACCTACTGGAATGGCTAAAATTAAAAAGACTGCCTATATCAAGTGTAGACAAGTATGTAGAGGCACTAGAACTCTCACATACTGCTGGTGGGAATATGAAATGGTGCAGCCACTTTGGAAAACAGTTTGGCAGTTTCTCAAAACTTAAACATATATTTACTATATAATCCAGCTGATAGAGTTTGGATTTATTGTCCCCCCAAAACTCACATGGAAATCTGATCCCCAAGGTAGCAGTGTTCGGAGATGTTTGAGTCATGGGGGCAGATCCCTCATGAATGGATTAATGCTCTCCCAAGGGAGTGGGGGTGGTGAGTGAGTTCTCACTCTGTCAGTTCCTGCCAGAACTTGTTTAAAAGACGCTGGCTCATTCGTGTGTGCTCCCTCTCACACTCGCTCTCTCTTGCTCTCTCTCGTTCTCGCTTCCTCTCGCCCTGTGATGTTCTTGAACTTGACAGCTGCATTTTCTACCATGAGTAGAAGCAGCCTGAGGCCTGCGCCAGATGCAGCTGTCCCAGAATCATGAGCTAAATAAACCTCTTTTCTTCATAAATTACCCAGTCTTGAATATTCTGTTACAGCAACACAATAACAGACTAATACGCCAACCATTCCACTCCTAGGTATTTACACAAGAGAAATGGGAGCATATGTCCCTACAAACACTTGCACACAAATATTCATAGTAGTTTTATTTGTACTAGTCAACAATGGAAGGTGAATGTACAAGCAAACTGTACTATATCCCTGTAGTGGAATTCTATTCAGCAAAAGAGGAATGAACTACTTACACAAGCAACAATGTAGGTGAATCTCAATTATGCTGGAGGAAAAAAATACATAATGTTGATTCCTAAAGATGTAAATTAATTTTTAGTAACAGAAAGATGATCGTTGGTTGCCTGGTGACTGGGGACAGAATGGTCAGGAAGTTGTTACAGAGGGGCATGAGGAAACAAAACTTTTCAGAATGATGGGCCTTCTGGTTTTGACTATGGTGATATTTCATTGACATATACATGTCAAAACTTATAACATGTTCAGTTAAATATGTGCAGTTTATTATATGTCAATTATACCTCCATAAAGCTGTTAAAAAACAAAATAGAACTAATCTTCACCTTTAAAAAACTCATACAGCAATGTATAGCATATAAAATTACACTATCAATTTTAAATTACAAACTATTAAATAAAAATCTTTGCTTCATATGGCAGAGACTTAAATTTAGACCAGCCACAAAATTTTATTCTTATATAAAGAAAATCAGGGTCTTCCAAATGGTATAGTTCCTGTTGCTACAAAGCCTAACTCCTTAGAAGGTGATAGGGCAGAAATCCAAGATAAACACTAAATGTTTAAATATTCCTGATTAAAATAGCACAAAATTAAAGTTTATTTATTTTGAAAATAATAAAGAACATGTCAAATGAAAACAAAATAATATTATTAAGTTGCATCTACAAATTCCTGTAAATTTTCTAGCTTCCAATAGCTGGAACCAAAGAAAGGTGTGAGGAAAGAGAAGAGGGAGAAGAAGGATGAGGGATGGCACTTTTCCTCACAGCATCTAAAACTGTTAAAGGTCAGAAATTTCAAAGATGCCTGATGATGTTAGTAGAAAAAAAAGCTATTACGTAACTATGTAAAAACCATGCCAATCTTCTCACTAATGTTTCTTTGTTTTTTGGAAAATATAAGGGACTTCTGAAACCAAAAAGTTTGAGAACCACTGATCCACATAAGTCTAAAGATTTCCACTCTCTTACTCAGTAGAGTCTTGGATGTGATGGCAAAATAGGAGCCTGAAAGGTCAGGGTCAGACATATAGAAGACAAGCAGATGGGTAGATAAACATATACATACATACATATGTCAGAGAAATGTCTGCTTGCATAGCTCTGAGTTGGATTTTCTTCATTCCAAAATCAAGGAAGATTATTTTTTTTACTATGTATCATTCTCTTTAGTTCACACTGCTTGTTACCTCCACCAGAACAGATTTCCAAAAGTTGCTAGTTCAAAGCACATTTTAGAGGGAGAATTCAACCAGCCTCTTTAAAAAACTTCAAAGTAAACATGTGGACACCACCCTTCTCTAAGGCAGACTCATTTTTAACAGAATAAAAGTTACTGAATTTCTATTCAATAAAAAAATCAGTTACCCTATTTAGAAGATGCTGAGTGGAAAATTACAAGTGAATAAAAGAAACAGGTAGCTATCTATATGATCCAACATCTACTAGGAATATACAGAAAAAGCAAACTTATGTCATTCTTTAGAGCAGTCTTCTGCCACAAATTAATCAGTTTAATATCAAGAACCATTTTCCTCAAAACATCTCTTGATATGAAAATTATTATTTTTATCCTCAAAGAACTGATCATGTCTCTTTTCATTCTAACAAAACTGTCAAAACTTTTGCTGCATGTAATAAAGAATGCTTAATTCATCCAAAAAAACCCCAATGAAATCAGAAAAGAAATAGCCATGAAACATAAACTGAATAACTGAGGCCTGTTTATTCTGTATATATTCTAATTTTTCAAGATTTACTTCAAGGTGTATTATAATCAGATGACTAAAGAAATTATTCAAAGACAGTCGATGACAAATTCAACAATTTAAGTTTACAAGCTTTTCTTGAATACGTTCCATACACGAAATAAGCACTGTGGTGGGGCTAAAATGCTAACATGGTGCCTCCTCTTAGGACATCACGAACACACATTATAGATAAGTTCTATAGACATTAAGCATATTCAGTCTGGAGTTTAAAATGATCCACAGTCTATTTAGCACCCGAATTGGAAAATAATCTTCTCTGTTCATGTATTACCAAGATCAGTGTTTCAACTCTGAAACACAGAGAAGATCTTAGTGTGGGTCTATAGTTTTCCTCATGCAAAATGGTACTTAGCCTTTTTAAAATGTATTTGAATTCACTTGTTTTCAAAGACTGATTTCTAGATTTACCCTGAGAAACCGATGGCCCTGATAATAGTCAAGAGGCTGGTCTATCACAAATTATCTGTCATGTTATGGTGATGGTATAAGCTAATTTATAAAATTGTGTCAAACTGATGGATTTGGTATCCAATTCATTCGTTTGTTCATTCACTCAATATTTATTGAGTACCTGCTACATATCTGGCACAATACTGTGTACTGGGAATAGAATGATGACTAAGACAGAGAAGGTTCTTGTCCTCAGGATGCCTATAGTCTTGCAGGGGAAACAGAGATTAAACAATCACATAATTATTTAGTTAGATACTCTATTCCTACTCCTAGCTAACCACCCATCTTGTTGGCTTCCAGTGTGATGCCCATATTATAAATTGGACAACTCCTCAAAGCCTACCCATGTAGGATCTTTATAGTAAATTAGCAGCAATATGTTGAAATAAATACCACACAATTATTAGCCCAATTTTTCAGGAAAAACCAACTAAGTGTCAGTGTTCAGATTTGCTGATGGTGTCAAAAGTTAAACAAATTAGAGTCCAAAATGAGCAAATTACTGCATATGGGGGAAGGGAGGAAATGACATGAGTGTTTCAGACCTTAATCCTGAGTCAGATCTTAAACCGTCAACTTTTCTTAACTATAATAATAATTGCTTCCTCTATAATTAAGTTTTATGACATCATCCAAAAGTTTGTACCAAATTTTGTTTAGACATAAAATGATCTAACAGGCTACTTTACTAGTTTTATGAGGAAAAACTCTAAGACCTTCTACATAAATTAAAAACAGTTCTATCAACTTATATTTTTAAAACTCCTTAACATTATTAAAAACTAGTTCCTTGTTTAAGATTTAGAATGCTTCTTTTTTTGAATTCAAAATATCTTAACATTTACTTGTATATATTTGGGGGGTACAGTGTGTTGTTTCAATACATGCATATACTGTACAAAGATTCACTTAGGGCAGATAGCATAGTTTTGTACCCGTTAATCCACCACTTCCCCTCCCCACCCACTCCCCTCCCCTCCTAGTATCTGGTAACCATTACTCTACTTCTATGAGAACCCCCACTTTTTTTGGATTCCACAAGAGTGAGATCATGCAGTATTTGTTTTTCTGTGCCTGACTGACTTAATACGATGGTTTCCAGTTCCATCCCTTTTGCTGCAAATGATAGGATATCATTTCTTTTTATGGCTGACTAGTATTCCATTGTGTATACGTACCAAGGGGTTTTTTAATTCCTTTACCCGTTGATGAGCATTTAGGGTGATTCCATCTTTTGGCTACTATGAATAACATTATGATGAACATGGGAGTGTGGGTGTCTTTTTGATATATTGATTTCATTTCTTTTGGGTATATACCTAGTGGTGAGATACCTGAGTCGTAAGGTAGATCTACTGTTATTTCTCTGAGGAACCTCCATACTGTTTTCCACAATGGCTGTACCAATTTACATTCCCACCAACAATGTAAGAGGGTTCCCTTTTCTCTGAATCCTCATCAACATTTGTTATTTTCTGTGTTGATAATAGCCATTCTAAATGGGGTGAGATGATATCTCAGTGTGGTTTTAATTTGCATTTCCCTGATGATTAGTGATTTTGAGCAGTTTTTCATGGGCTTGTTGGCCATTTGTATGTCTTCTTTTGAGAAATGTCTGTTCAGGTCCTTTGCTCATTTTTTAATCAGGTTATTTTTTTTTTTTTTGCTTTTGAGTTGTTTGAGTTCCTTATATATTCTAGATATTAGTCCCTTGTCTGATGTGTAGTTTGCAAACACTTTCTCCCATTCTGCAGGTTGTTTCTTCACTTTGTTGACATTGTTCCTTGCTGTGCAGAAGCTTTTCAGTTTGATGTAGTCCCATCTGAGTATTTTTGTTTTGATTGCCTGTCACTCAAAAAAAGCACTGCCCACTCCCATTTCCCCTATGTTTTCTTTAGCATTTTCCCTATGTTTTCTTCTAGTAGTTTCATAGTTTTGGGTCTTCAATTCAGGCCTTTAATCCATTTTAAGTGATTTTTGTGTACGGTGAGAGATAGGGATCTAGTTTTAATCTTTTACATGTGGATATCAAGTTTTCCCAGCACTATTTATTGAAGAGGCTGTCCTTTCCCCACTGTATATTCTTGGCTCCTTTGTCAAAAATCAGTTGGCTGTAAATAAATGGTTTATTTCTAGGCTCTCTATTCTGTTCCATTGGTCTATTTTTATGCCAGTACCATGCTGTTTTGGTTATTATTGTTTTATAGCATATTTTGAAGTCAAGAAGTGTGATACCTCTAACTTTGTTCTTTTTGTTCAGGATTGCTTTAGCAATATGGGGTCTTCTGTGGTTCCGTACAAATTCCAAGATCATTTTTTCTATTTCTGTGAAGAATGTCATAGGTATTTTGGTTGGGATTGCATTGAATGTGTAGATTGCTTTGGGCAATATAGATATTTTGGTGATGTTAATTCTTCCAACCCAAGAACATGGGATATCTTTCCATTTATTTGTGTCCTCTTTAATTTTTTTTCACCAATGTTTTACAGTTTTCACTGTACAGGTCCTTCGCCTCTTTGGTTAAATTTACTCCTAGGTATTTCATTTTCTTGGAAGCTACTGTGAATGGGATTACTTTCCTGATTTCTTCTTCAGCTATTTCATTACTGGCATATACAAAGGCTATTGATTTTTGTGTGTTAATTTTGTATCCTGCCACTATACTAAATTTATTTATTAGTTCTAGTAATTTTTTGGTAGAGTCTTTAGAGTTTTCTATGTGTATGATCATGTCATCTGCAAACAGGATTAGTCTGACTTCGTTCTTTCCAATTTGGATGCTCTTTATTGCAAAGACTTTTTATGTCTCAGGGAGTACTTTAAATATGATTTTATTTTTTAAGAATCTGGTTTTAATTACATACACTCTCTTATTTTTCTTTGTAGTCCTACTGCAAGTAAACAAACAAAAATTGTTCATCTTTCCCCATGCTCTGCTTTAAACAGGAAAACAATAATACAGATGAGGAACAAACATTGACTTGTTTATTTTCCTTTAGAACATCTGTCAACTACAAAACATAAGTTCTATTCTTACATTCATATGTATATAAATGAACCACAATAGTCTCTATTTATCTTATACTCTACTTTTATATCTCTCCTATCCTTAAAACACACATATACACATCCTTAGTTCTTTTCCCTTTAACTATATCCAAGCTATCTCCCCTCCTTCCCTTCAATGTCAGATTTAACAAACTCAGCATTTAATTTCTTTCACATTATCTCCTGACTCTAGTCTGGATTCTGTTCTAATTACTTTACCATAAATGTAATCTTAACTCAACAATGATTTCTATATTTATACAAGCCAAATGGGTTTTTTTCATTTCTTCATTCTCAGGGAACTCTGTAACATCTGATACTGCTGAACACCTCCTTTTTGAACTCTTCTTCCTTGACCTCCATGTTTTAAAATAAAATAAACAAGTCGATTTTTTTCCTTCCTCTGTACTATACACTTCAAATTCTCCTTCTATATTTCTAATGATTTCCTCTGTGTTTCCTTGCTGGATCTTGTTCCTCCCACACTATTAGTTTAAGTAGCATGTGGCTTGGTTTTCCTCAGGGCTTTGTTTTTGTCTTGTTCTTTTTGGAAAATGAACCTGAAGCAACTCAAAATATGCTTTGAATAGAGAAATCAGTGGAATTAGACTCCAAGCTGACTACTTTGAAAGATATGATATTTGGATATAAAAGTCTTAGAAAGGCAACATAGAAGAATGATCAGAAACATAAACTCTGGAGGCAGACTTTCTAGGTTAAATCCTAGCTCTGCCATTTCCAAACTATGTCACAATGGACAAATTAATTAATCTCTCTGTGCCTCATAGAAGAATGATCAGAAACATAAACTCTGGAGGCAGACTTTCTAGGTTAAATTCTAGCTCTGCCATTTCCAAACTATGTCACAATGGACAAATTAATTAATCTCTCTGTGCCTCAGACTCCCCATCTGTACAACGAGGATAATAACTGTACTAATCCATAGTAATATTATAAGGATTAAAGACTGTTATATTGTGCACATATTAAATAAATTATAAAGCTGCCAGCTAATTAAAAAAAAATCAAACTAATTAATTTATGGGCTTACCTTGTGACTTGACATTTTGTTGTATTTGTTATGGTTGTTTGGTTACTAATTCCACTAGACTGAATTAATTCAGTAACTTCGAAGAGTTTAAAGCAATCTTACAGCTTTCTAAAGACAAGAGTTCACACGCACGCACACACACATGCAGATAAGAAAACTAAGATTCCTGAAGATAGAAGTAAAATGCAAATCTACTCTAACTTTATCATCTTACAGTTAAGTAAATTGAGGATAAGGGACCAAGTGATTTGTCCAAAGTCACACAGCAAATGTCAGTCAGTGGCAAAATTGAGACTACAATGCAGGTTTTAAGGTCTGCACCTATGAGTTGTTTCAAATACATTTTTTCCTCACATATTTATGATGTAAAGAAATATTCTTTCTTAGAATGCTGTTCTGCTTTGGGGAAATATTTTCTTCCCTTACAAAAAAATCTGAAATTTGATGAGAAGGAAACTATTAGAACTTTAAGCTATCAATTATTAAATCCTTTTTTCAGCATAATTTCAGAAGACTTTCAGGAATTATTATATTCCATTGCTACAGATCCATCCACATCAAAGCAGACAATCAATTTTTAAGTTTTTCATTGTTATCCAAAGTACAAAAGTAATTTTAAACATTCATTGAAATAAAATGTCCTCCTTTGTTTCTGCAAACCCCAACTCTAGTAATCTTTTGAACAGCAGGACAAAAAAATAAGGTTAAAGGGCACAAATATACAGCAGTCTGAAGAGTTGACATTTATTTAGGACTTGCACTGCATAGTCTGCAATGCATTACAACAAATCTTCTCAAAGACAAACAAAATGAACAGACTAAATCCCTGCCCAGAGGAATCATGCAACCCAAAAAGGGGAGATTAAACAAATGTATATGAAAAACACATCATAAAATAATAATAATACTAAATAGAGCACACAAATAATGAAAAATTGGAAAATTATTCTGACTCAGATGGATCTGCCCACCATTTTGAAGACTTCAAATTAGTTATGAGTTATGTTGTCTGTGTCATGGCTAATTAGACTATTGAACAATCATTTCTTAAACACACAGGAAGTTGTTTTAGAGTTTGCAATTGAAAAGTCCAAATAATAGAAATGTTTCCTGTATGTTAGCTAGCAATCTGTTATAGAACAAAAGAACAAATGACGAAATCCCCTATAACCACATGAGAGTAACTCATATTTAACAAGGAGTTTGAGATCAAAAGCCTCTGATCTCAACAATCTAGCATGCCATAGACAGAATCCATAACAAAATGCATTTCCACACACAAAAAACACTCTTCTCAAGGAGTAGCTCTAGAGCACCAATAATTAAAATAGCATCTATTTTGGCTAAACTAACCCCTTTTTAAGACACAGCAAACACATTTCTTTTCCAAAATGTTGGGATTTTTTTTTTTTTTTTTTCCCGTTTTAAACAATAACTTTTAATTTTATTGATCAGTGCCACTGAATTCATATTGAAAGAAATTTTGGCTAAACTAACCCCTTTTTAAGACACAGCAAACACATTTCTTTTCCAAAATGTTGGGAATTTCAAATATTGTTTTAAAAAGACACCAGAAACTTTCAAGGCCTATTTTTCTACTCCCTGGTTTGAAAAAATAGCATCTATTTTGGCTAAACTAACCCCTTTTTAAGACACAGCAAACACATTTCTTTTCCAAAATGTTGGGAATTTCAGATATTGTTTTAAAAAGACACCAGAAACTTTCAAGGCCTATTTTTCTACTCCCTGGTTTGAAATCTGAAGCTATATCATAATCTTTCAGACCATTAAGTTATTCTTTAGTATTATAAAAGTGTAACCTAATAAAGTAGTTAATCTACAATCAGGTAATTAACAAAAAGAAATTTTTTGAAGTGTGTAATAACTCTACAGAAATTGCCCAGCAGATTTAGCAACAAAACATGGTTGGTTTTGGAGGGCTACAATAATTTGTTATTTACACATTCTGTAATATATCTAAAAGCACCAGATGCAAAAACAAATAAACAAAAATAAAAAAAAAACAACCAACCAGAATGTAAAGGAAAAAAAAACCACTGTATTAAATTAGAATATCTCAATTATTGTGCTAGTACTAATAGTGCTTACCATTTTTGTGTCCTGAGAGAAGATACTTAACCTTTCTGCCTCAATTTTTTCATCTGTAAAATAGGACTAGGAATACTTATGCTATCATATGGGGTTATGTATATGAAAGAGGTTTGTAAACTATAAAGGTTGTATACGTTAAAGGTGGTAATATTTGCATATAATGAAATGAAATAGAAAATGGATAGTGTTACTGATGTAATCATTAAGGAAACCTAGGTTAAGTGGATACTAAGACAACTCTGCTCTACTTTTTATAATATGCTTGAGACCTGATTAGAATATATTTTAAAGTTAAAAATAATTTTTAAAAAGGAAGGTTTTTAAAAAAGCAAGTATCTTCCCAAACTTATTTATTCACATTTTTTTTTCCAGCTAGAATTTCGCTAAAAGTCCATGAAAGGGGAGATAAGAAAATGGCCAAACTCCAAGATCCATGTGTATGCTCAAGTTGTAGTCTCAGAAACAAAAGAATGAGTTGTATCTTTTTGAAGCAGACTTCGTAAACTAATTTCCTTTGAGTACTAAGATTTCTCTTGCCTCTACAGATTTTATATAAATGTAATTGTTTATATATAATCATTCATATAAATGAAACAAATTTCTAAGACATAAATAATATGCATTAAGAAAAGATGCCATTCTTCATGTATTAAGTATTAATCTAGGTACTAATTTAGGAAATATCATTGCTAATTTGTGAAATTCTTTTTTACGGCCATCCATGGTAATAAACCTTTGGCAAACATTTTGAACAAATAATATCACCACTCAACCTTTTTGTAATAATCAGAGCATTTCTTATAGTTTGTCCAAAGTTTCATGTTTCTGACTCATCCTGCTTGTCTGTACAGATACCAGACACCATTCCTTATCCAAAAAAGAAAGCAGTGATGTCCAAAAATAATCCACTCCAAAATACTCCTACCAAATATTAAAAAATGAGGATGCAAGTACCTTAAAGTTCCATCTATTGATGCAGAAATCTGTTAAACATTTCACCTAGGTGATTTCTTCAGCTCTAAGGCTTAGATTAAAAGACAAGAAATAAAGCTGCTGCATCTCTGGCTAGGGTAACCATAAATGGATAAAAAAGTAATCTCTAACTAAACATTCTGCTGGAATTCAGCATGACTTATGTTACTAGTAAAATAGACTCAAATTTCTTTAAGCAAAACAATGTAAAAATACCCTTAAGTCCCCAGGTGGGGGACATGGGAATAATTACAATTTGTGGTAATGGGCATCCTGATACTATTGATCTGACCATCACATCCTGGGCACAGGTGTTGAAGGTCAGCTTTGTACTCCATGAATATGCACATTCAATAAAATAAAATAAATTAATTCTTTGATTTAAAAAAAATCCTTTAAATAATTAATGAAAAACAATGAACTTTCATCACTGTGACTTCCATCAGTGAATCATACCTAAAACTATTCTGTTAAATGAGTACTGAGTGAAAGGCATTGTGCTAAGTGTCAGGGGAGGTAATAAAAAAAGGCATATGATACTTCCTGCCTTTGAGAGGCTTACAATACAGGTGAGAAGATAAGCCTGTATAATAAAGTGCCAGGGGCCAGCCACAATTATCTTCTCAGAAGAGTGGCCCCAGGCTCTTCTTTCTGCATAAAGTTACCGGCTTACAAAGCAAGAGAATACATTTAATGAAACCAACCCTGTTTCCCTGGCCACACATGAATGGACCACAGGTGATGAGCCAAGGCTGCCACAGAAATTCTTCATAAAAGATGGTGGCCAACTACCCCATCCAATCCTCTTTGTATTTGGAGAGTTTGCATCAGCAATGTGTGAAAAAGACTAAAGTGGAATCACTGGAGCAGCTCTTGAATCAGGAATGACAACAGCTGCTATACCAGTTCTTCATGAGGACTTGTGTACATTCCATCTATGAAGCACAAGCACAGAGGGACTATTTGGCTCCTGAGCCAGTTTCCTGTGTGTCTTCAATTCCCATCTTACAATAAAGAAGTCCCTATTATTTAAGGTTATCCTTACAATCCATGCCATATATATGATACTGTTAATAAATTTTTTGTAAGAGACCAAGAAGGGGTGACATACCCAAATATGGTACCATATCTAGGATACATAAAATGCTTGAAAAGAAAGGGAGAGAGAAAAACATCTCTGAGGCAGGTATATAGTTATAGCTCAAGTTCTCCTGTTACATTACGTATGCATTTGAAACAGATGAAAAGACACTTTTAAGTGTTTAATTTCGATTTGAGAGACAAGCACTGAAAACAGAAAATATAAGAAACAACATCATCTCATTTGAAAAAGAAATATCAAATGAGTGGAGATAATATGGCATAGCCATCTGAATTAGAGAGAACCTGTTCCTAATGGGAAATTGCCCCATGAAGATTAAAAAAAAAAAAAATCCTTTCTCTAGATATTAGGGGATGAGAAAGCAGCATCTAAGAATGATATTTCAATATTTATTGGAATTACTGATAAATTAATATCATTTCCCCATTTTTCTTCTTTTTTTTTTTTTCCTTTTTGTCTTTTTTTCGTGACCGGCAATGGATTGCAACCCTCAGTGTCGCACCCGTACCGGACCGGGACCGGCTACGGGATCGCAACCCCCCGTGTTGCTCCCGCACCTCGCTCAGCCAGTGAGCGGCCGGTCTGTATTTGGGATCCGAACCCTCGGCGGGAGTGCCGCCGCACTTCCCAAGCGGCGCACTGTAGCAGTGCGCCACCGGGCCGGCCCTCCCCATTTTTCTTCTTAATGTTATCTTTTCTCCCCCTTTGGAATCACTTTCTTATCTAACCTTACTTAAGCTTTCCTGGGTATATGTTTCTGTCCCATGCTTTTGAATTAGGTTATATTCTTTAATCTACCCCCTCTCTCCCTAAATAGACTATCATACAAAAGCATTAAGAAAAAATAAACATTAAACTTAACTGGGTTTTTTTCTTATTAATATATTAATTATATCATACTCAAAGTGACCTGGAAGGTTGAGAAAAAGTTATTCCCCACCTCCCACCCTCCAAATCATACTAAAACAAGTCACAGTGAGTGGAAAAAGACAAAATACTTAGAGGAAAACAAGGTATGAATACCTGAAACTAAACAAATAGCAGAATAGCTAGAGCAGAATGTTGTAGGTAAAAACTCTTAAAGGAAAGTCAAAAGAACAGAAGAGGTTCTGAGCCCTTCTTAGGACTATTGGGACCATAAGCATTCTTTCTTGCTGACCTGTAACAGGAAACTCAATAGTTATCCAAGAGTATGTCTGCTTTATCGAAAATAATTTCAGCAGCTCAACTGTAATGAAATTAAAGGTGCAAAAACATGGGGTGTAAGGGAATATAAATTTGGGAGAGTTAGTTCCTTAATCAATGGCTACTTTTACTTTTTAGATATTAAAATATTTTGTTAAATATATGTCCAATTATAAAATAAAACAATATGGCTTGTTTAGTGACTCTGTTATAAATGTCTGGTTCATGTTAAGCAGAAACTTGAGGTTTCTGAACCTAGATGGGAGAAAAAGTCTACATCCTTCTGCACAAGAAATGATGCCACTCCCCTTTTGGATGAAACTGTTAAGAAAATATTTTATATTGAAAGACCGAAAAGAAGACTAAGCATGAGGTAATTCATTACTTCTTACATTTTCATTTTAGCAAGAGCAAAAAGAACAATCCAGGTATTTAAGAACTAAATTCCTGTCCCATGAGTTTATAGTCTTCACGATAAAATTAACTTCCTTGTCCATACTGTAAAACAAAACAAGAAAAAAATGAAAAAGAATGTTGTCTAAATACTGTTTTCTAATTAATTGCAGGTTTATCCTCACTCTTCCTTGATATAAAACACCGAAATGTGATATATTAGTAATTAGGAAATGAAAGATCCAAATAGTATGTGAAAGATAGTCCTAACAATGTTCCTGAACATCAAAGCATCGGTGGGGGGATCGATAATTTTCCGATAGCACTTTTCACAGTAAACTAATGAGAAATAGCACTTTACAGATGTGAGAAATGCAATGCACATATTTTTAAAAAACCATCATTCATCTTCTTTTATAAAAATACAGTCCCTTTAAAGCTAGGATTATTTTCTCTATAAAAATACTTGCTCTCTTCCCTAGATAAACATTGTTAACCATGACTTCAATCCATGGCTTAACAATTGCTGCTTCTAATATACATTATGCTGTTTTGATCAAATAATAGAGTAATTATCATGAACCTCAGAAAAACTATTGGGCAATATGAGTGTAAAAAACATTCTTTTGCAGTAACTTCCATAACATACATTTCAACACATTCATTTTAACACTCATCAGATCTCTTCTTTATAGTGCTGAATCCCATTTTTAAAAGTTTACTTGTTTCCCCACTTTAAACATAACCGTGTCAACAGTAAAGCAAATACTTAGTTCTCATCAGCCAATACAGTTGGAGGCTTGCTGAAACCCTGTTCTCAGCTGCCCCCTTGCTGCTGAAAAGGAACTCTGAGGCTGATGCAGTGTAGAAATACTCATTCATATACCAATTATATCTGAGAGAATAAGGTGAGCACAGGGAATTCTGTGAAAAGGCAGAGATCATGAGACGCCATGGCTAAAGTATTCCAGATCTCCTAATCTATTTGATTAATAACTGAAAATATATGGAACGTTTGATCTCCTTAGTCTTCAAATGCCAAGGTGATAGTGAATGGTAACAATTATCAGAAAACAAATTGTTTATTTTCTTGTTAGTACATAATTATTTCTAATCAACCCCCTAACCCCACCACCACACACACACATTCAAAGAAAAAGAAAAAAAGGCTTAGGATACAAACCACTGAGAAATTCTAACTCATTCATGTGTTCCTGATTTAACATACAGCACTCTAACAGAGATATTCACATGGCAACTCTATGAAGAATATATTTTCATTTTATAGTAGAATGTAAATAGCTACTCATTTTTTCCCATATAGTCTCACACTTGTAACATTCAAAAGTGCTAGTATAAACCTTTACTTCTGCATAAGCTGACTGATTAACACATTCTTCAAAACAAGAGTAAATGATGAAGGACAGAGAAAAGAGGAGTGGAGAGTCTCAAAAACATAGGTCCAGATATCCCATAATTAATATATTAATCAGTCCCATCATTCATCTTAAACCTACACTTCAAAAGTCTATTTCTTAATAACCAAATGGGAATTGGTTATAAAGGCCTAAATAGGAAAAGCCTAAATATAAAATTTTTGTGCTTTCACTTTTTCTTTCGTTCTAAACAAACAGTATGGCCACAGGGATGACAAAAGAATAAAAACCAATAAGTAGTTCATATTTCCTCAATATAAACTCATAGCCTCCATGTTCATCTTCATAATGCTGAACAGCTCAAAGTCAAGCTTGTATTATAGCACTGAGACTGTTCCACTCAATTTATTTTATACTGCTTCCTATCTCTCACATCTTTCTATCTTGTGCAATATTCAGCTCAATGTCTTGTACACAGCAAACACTGAAAAATATTTGCTTTATTCTTCTAAGATGAACTTACCCTTCGAAATGACACAACATAAAATGTGTCTCCCCTTCTGCGGATGGCTTCAAAGAAGTCTTGATAACTTCTGGGAGAAGCATAATAGACTTGCAGCTCATTCCCCGAGTTCCCGCTAAAGTAAGAAAAAGGTGAAGTATTATTAAAGTAAAAAACTTCATGTCCTCCCCAAATACTTCCAATTCTAAGGCTATGTCTGAATTATAAGAATCTCTCTCAACCAAAATATTAGTAGCATTTGTCAGTAATTTTTAAAATTTTTATTTATTTTTATTATTATTTTTTACATTCTAAGATGTGTGGGGAGAGGTGGAGGGGAAAGAGAGAGAGAGGAGGGAGCAGGAGGGAGGAGACAGGAGGGATGAAGGAGGAAGAGGGAGGAGGAGGAGGGAGGAGGGAGGAGGGAAGAAGGAGGAGGAAGGAGGTGGAGGAGGGAGGAAGAGGGAGGAGGGAGGAGGAGGGGGGAAGAGGGAGGGGGAAAAGGGAGGAAGAAGGAGGGAGGAGGAGGGAAATGGGGCTGGTCCATGGGTGGCTCCTTCACTGGACTGGTTGTGGATGGCAGAGGGATGTTGTGGAGGCCCTCGGCACCCCCCCAAACCCGGCTTAGGAACCATGGGGCTTCCGGCAGCAGCTGGGTCATTGTTGGGCTGGATGTGGATGTGCGGGGGGGGGGGGGGAAGGGGGGGTCAGGCAGTAGTTTTTATAATAACACTTTGAAAAGCCCAAAATCAGTATATTTATAAGATCCAATTCACTAAAACTAAAATTCTCATTTCTGAAACATGGCTCTAAAATGTACTAGATGGTCAAGTACATTGCAAAGCCTGTAAAAATAATAAAAGTATCAGAAAATCAATTTCTGCATAGGTTTGCATGCTTTTAAAATTTTTGGTAATAAAAATTAAGTTTGGGGAAAATTTATTTTTCACTACTGTGTCAAATACATGAAAGTCTACTTGCGCATGAGGTTGTGTGAAAGGTGGGAAGAGCTTAGAACTTGGAAACAAACAGATCTGGCTTAGAATTCCTGCTCCACTCCTCACGTGGGTATTCCTAGGGAATCAACCTCTCTGAGCAACTTCAGTTTCCTCATCAATAAAACAATAACCATATAAACTTTGCACGATTGTTATTGGAGTCAGAGATGTTATATATGTAAAGTGCCAAGCATGGGTCCTGTTCCATAGGAGTCACTCAACAATTGCTAGCCATTGATATTAAAAGTACCATGTTAGATGCCATGATAAAATTAAAAACTAAAATTATAATACCTCAAACCACATCATCCCCCAAAAGATAATACTCAAATGGTATTAACATAGTTCTTCATATTTTCAGTGTCTTTTAGTGTTTAGCACAATAAGCCAACATCCAGAAGAGTTAAAAGGATCCTATAATGCTTTTTCTCCAAAAAAAAAAAAAAACTTATATGTATCAATCAAACACTATTAACTTAAGAAAAAAAGATTGACCTAAATGGAAGTTATAAATGAGTCATAAGAACTTCCTTTGAAATAATCCCATTTGCTCATTAGGTCAATTCTGATTAAAGCAGTTTGAATATATAGTCAATTCTTGTTATTTGTGGTAGTTATAGTCTAAAAAGTCACTGAGAACACTCAGTTAGTGAATACTAATCCATTATCCTAGGGGAAATACACGGTTAAGTTCTTGAGAGGCTCTGGAATATTTCTGTCAAACGATCAATATATAATCTTATTTTTTTTTTTTCCTTTTTTTTGTCTTTTTTTTTCGTGTCCGGCAACAGATCGCAACCCTCAGTGTCGCGCCCATACCGGACCGGGACCGGCAACGGGATCGCAACCCTCGGTGCTGCGCCCGCACCTCGCTCAGCCAGTGAGCGGGAACCGGTCTGTATGTGGGATCCGAACCCTCGGCGGGAGCGCCGCCACACTCCCAAGCGGCGCACTGTAGCAGTGCGCCACCGGGCCGGCCCCTATATAATCTTATTTTATGTGTGTTTCTGTTTAAGGACACCTTCTTTAGCATATATTATTCATTCATTAACATTGAACTCACAGCCAACAGCATTGTAACTCATGCCTGAACTAAACTTATCTAACACATGTATTTTCTCCATAAGCCATATCCCAGCCTTCTTGGGCTTAGGAACACTAGACATCACTTTAGCAAAATGCCTTGGGGGCCATTTTAAACAGCAAAATCACCAACAAAAAGCACAAAAATGTGAAAAATATGGCACTAAGTAGACTGTGAAAAGGACCTTGTTTATACTATGAGAGCTGTTCAACCTCACCCGGGAGCATCTATGCATGTTTGCAAATGATCACGAAAGCACTGTAAGTATTGATTTTGGGGTTACAAATAAATTTTAGTGAGCAGGTAGATTAGCAAATACAGAATCTGCAAAAACTAAGGATTGACTAATTCACTAAAAACATTTAAATGAAGAAATACTATGCCGTCATAATCATGCATCAAAAATTTGATATATTATTAAAATGTATAGTGATTCAGTGAAAAATTTTAGTTATCTAAGAATTATTAGTTACTATATAAATATATTTGAATTGCCCATTTCAACAGGAGAATACAATCTCCAGATTCTAAACATTCATGATTGCTGATATGCTGCTCATTGCTATTTAATAGGAATTCTTAGTTAATAGGATAATAAACAAAACAGCTTTCAACTTACATTTTTACTACATATACGTGTGTGTGTGTGTGTGTGTGTGTGTGTATATATATATATATATATATATTTGGGGGGGTTCTTTCTCAGTACCTGGAACCTTGTCTGGCACACAGTAATTCATCAGTAAATGTTAAACTAATATTACATAAATAGTGCACTGAAAATCTGTGGTAGAGCTACCATAGAACCTGAGACTCTCAACTTTCACTTCAGTGATACTACTGTCAATATCATCACATCGTCATTATTTACCATTGGGGGGGCATTTAATATGTGCCAAGTACCATGCTAAGTGCTTTAAATATATTATCTTCTTTAACCTTTATATCAACTCTGTGCAGCCAGAATTTTGTAGATGAGGAAACTTCTTGGGGGGGTTCTTTCTCAGTACCTGGAACCTTGTCTGGCACACAGTAATTCATCAGTAAATGTTAAACTAATATTACATAAATAGTGCACTGAAAATCTGTGGTAGAGCTACCATAGAACCTGAGACTCTCAACTTTCACTTCAGTGATACTACTGTCAATATCATCACATCGTCATTATTTACCATTGGGGGGGCATTTAATATGTGCCAAGTACCATGCTAAGTGCTTTAAATATATTATCTTCTTTAACCTTTATATCAACTCTGTGCAGCCAGAATTTTGTAGATGAGGAAACTTCAATTACATTAACCTGCTTGAGCCCACAGAGCAAGTAAGTGACAGAGTTATGATTTGAACTTTGCCAAACTCTAAAGCTACCATCTTAACCATGACACTATATTGCCTCCCACATCAGCTTTCCTAATAGTTAGATATGTATTAGTGAAGACATTTAAACCTCTAGGTACAGCACTCCCTTTGAAATCTTTTAAAATCTTAAGTAGTATTGTATAGTGAAAAATGCATTTTAAGCCAAATAGCGAGGCTCTGAATTCTGATTGTGCTACTTGGTTCTGTGACTCTAAAAATTACAAAACATAAATGACTTGCCTAGTTTTTTCCTGGGTAAAATACATTTCAAGTTATATGGATTTAAAGATAAAATGCATGTAAAGCATTTGGCAGGACACCTGGCACAGATCACTCAAAATAATATTCTCTTCCCTTAGGCTCATGAAATAGATGCAAATCGAGGACAGGAGAGCTAGATTTTCAGCAAAACTATGACAGAACAGCATTCTGAACAGTACGTAAGAGATTTGGGAGAACTGACCTTTTGAAATTATCTGGCTTTACTCGAACTACTCATAAGTAGTCTATGTTATACAGACTAATATAAAAGTCATAGATGAGAACAAATTTAAGGTAAAAGAGAAGTGTGAATTTCAACTTTACTAAAATACTAGCTATTGTAAATTCCCTGGCCAAGAGCATCCACACTTTCTTACCTGATACTACTAGAAGTTTCTGTGTATTGGACAGCCATGAGCTGAGAATTTGAGCCCTGTTCCAGAGCACCCTGAAAGAGAATAAAAAAGGTTTAATGTCATATGACATTATATGAAGATTTTCCTATACTAACTCATTCTACATTTACATTTACTAAATTTTCACTGAAGTATTCATATAGTTTTTTTCATGAATTCTGGCATATTAAGTTCATATAATTAAACACCAACATAGAAATTAGAACTCTGTAGTCACATGCTGGGTCAAGAGATGTGTCTTATAGAGATTAAGACATTCAAGACACTTCCAATAAAATTTAAAGAAAGAGCCCAAAACCTTAGTAAAAGCACCACAAGTTTTATGATGAAGCCATATAAGTATTACTGGACCTACAACAACTTATGTTTGTCTAAAATAATTATGTTACCAATGAAAAGTTCCTAAGAAGTATGAAAGGTCCATAATGAAGCTAGATCCTATTGTTTACTGAGTTAAATATGCACTATGCCTTCTTATATTCCCTGGCAGCTTTGTAAACTAATCTTCAGAAGTTTTGTAAGGGTATCAGAGTTCAAGCCATATTACCAATTATTATTATGTTAGGAAATGATCTTACAGTTATCCTGTCAAACAGTGGCTTAAATAATTGTTTAATGATCAGACTCTTGGCATTTATTCATTACTGTGTCCATGCATCATCTTTCAGCAAAGCACCTACATGCACTACATGCACTGGGGTGACAAAATTAAATATTTGACTTCTATCTGCCAGAAGCTCAGAGCTTAACTGGGAAGATAGATATATGAAAACAACACAATGTAATACATGCTGAAACAGAAGCATGTACAAAAGGTTAAGGGAGAAAAAAAGAAAACGCAGTTTTATTTGCTGGATGGAACCAGTATACAAAGATGCATATAAGGCTTCCTCCCAACTACTGGCTCTGTAAAAAGTCAAGCATCTTATTTTATAAAAATCGAATGTAGGTCTTACGTATAGTAGGTGTTCAATGTTTGTTAAACAAAAATGAAAAGAGCACCAATAAAATGAAAACACACACAAAAAACTTAATAAAATACTATAATTATTGACATGGTTATCAAGTAAGTAGTAAATAAAACCAAAACTAAATTATAGTTAATTGATAAATATAAGGTTTAAAATGAGCAGATTAAATAACTTGTGAATTTTAAATGTTTTCTGCTACTTTAATACATACGAAATGAACAAAGAAGTATGAAAGAAACCAGATTTCTTTGCCTAATCTCAGAAATGGGTGGGTAGACTTTAAGGAAAGCTGAGTTACAGAGACATTAGGCAGATAGAAATCAGATACGCCATTTACCTAAGATTAACATCAAGAAAAAAAAAAAAAAAAAAGGAACCTCTGAAAAACTGGCCAGGAGCTTTTGCATTTTTAGCTATGTGGATTTAGCAAAAGTCCATAACTGGCAAAAATGTGAGGTAGACATTTACATAGAAATGAGAGGGATATTAAAATCTCCAATTACATCCCAGATTTGTCTGTTTATCCCTTTAGTTCTGTTGCCTTTTGCTTTGCATATTTTGAAGCTTTGTTATTAGTAGCCTACACATTTAGAATTGTTGTCTTCTTGATTAAATGCTCCTTTTATCATTATGAGATTTCCTTGTCTTTTCTTATAATATCCTTTGTTTGGAAGTCTACTTTGTCTGGTTAATATAGCCATGACAGCTCTCCAATGCTTAATGTTTGCATGATATATACATTTTCACCCTTTTATTTTCCATCTGTGTCTTCATATTTAAAATGTAATTTTATACATTTAAATATACATTTATATATAAATTATATACATAACATAAATATATAAAAACCATATACATTTAAATATACATTTAAAAATAGGCCTTTTAAAATGTAATTTTAATTTTAAATATATTTAAAATGTAATTTTAACAAATAAAGATTCATCCCTGTCTTTCTTTTCTCTGTAATAGCTAAGTTCCCATACTTCTGACCATTATCTAAGCTCCCTACAGAAAGATATGCACCCAAAATAGCAGAGAAAGAGATAAGCTTTAGATTAAACCTCAAATCTCCTCCAAATAAACAAAGACTGAAATTAAAACAAAATTATTTTCTTTGCATTAGAATCCCTTTGAGATTAAAGAACACCAAACACCTCTTCCACAGTAATTCTCTATTCATTTATCCAATGGACAGGAAAGAATAACATGACAAATTATATCTAATGATAAGGCAAAGAAAAAAACTCATTTAGGCTAAAAATTTTAACTAATTTTTCATAAAGCCCATTGTACTATCTGTATGGGATTATCTACTGGCAATGATCTATTCCTGCCTCCTGTGCTTTTCCCCTGAATAGCAAAGGATGGAAGGCTGGAAACTATATTATCCAAACTTTTTTGCCATAGGGTTCTGGATATAATTTAGGTTCTGCTAATAAGATGCACTTGTTCCAGATTTGAAAAGGAGAAGGAAGACAGAGTCCATTTTTTCTCTGGCCATGGTGGCAACTGATATGTAGACTTCAGCAGACATGAGTTTTTGTAGTACTGGACTCCGTATTCCAATGTCAGTAAGCAGCTTTGGGACTTTGAGGTACCCATGACATTGGTAATGATTGCCTGCAGTCTCTAAAAGTACTAACAATCAATAAAGTTGCCATAGTAGGTGAATAAAAGGTGTCAGATAGGCCCAGAGAAGCACATAATGAATAATCATAGAATTTCAGAATGTCAGAGCTTGAGCTCATCTAGACTGACCCTCATTATTTTATAGATGAAAACAATGCCATTAATGGTTAAAAGTCCATGTTTTTTGAGATCCGTTTAATGTACTTTTGAACATATCACATACTGCTTCCAATTAAGTCTCCAAATAATCAAATAGTTAAGATGTTTCCATTAGTATGTAAACATGCAAACCTAGTGAAATACTTTCCATCCAAAAATAAAACCTCTTTCTTAATTCCTTTAGCCGCACCATTTCTCTATTCCCATTTTTGGGGATCACCCTGAAATAATTTTCTCCATTTCCTCATCTATTATTACTTCCCTGAATCTACTTCAGTCACGCTTTTGTCATCACCACTCTAATGTAACAACTTTCATCAAAGTCACTGACAAATTTTTGTGGTCAATTCAAATGGTAATTTCTTAGTACTCATCTTAATCAATATCTCTTAGCCTCTATAATGGTTAATCATATCCCCTTTCTTTAAAAACTTTTTTTGCTTGGGTTTTGGGACACCACTATCCTACATTTTCTCCTGTCTTACTGGCCAGCAATGCCTCTTCCTTTTTATGTTCTGATTCTTTTTTCTCTTTCAGCCTGTAATGTTGAAGTTGACCCAGGGCTCAGTTCATCACTCTCTTTTCTTTCCTCTTTAGTTCTTCCCTAGGAGATATCATTCCAAATTAGACTTCCAATCTCAACCTCTCTCCTAAACACCAGACCTAGATATTTGATTATCCACCGACTTCTCTACTTGAATGTATAGTAGCCATGTCAGACTTAACATGTCTAAAACTCTTGATTTCTGCCTCTAACTCCTCCTTCCGTGGTCTTGGTCTGAGTAGATGGCATCACCATTCATCTAGTACCTAAGGCACAGGAATTTATCATTAATTCCTTTTCATTTAAATCAACAATTTCTATCAGCTCTACTTTCAAAATATATTTGGCATCCAAGTACTTTTCTCCACCTTCACATCTACCACACTGGAATGAGCCACAATGATCTCTCGCCTACACTACTGAAATGGATTCTTAACTGGTCTCTACTTCCACTCAAGCTCCCTGCCATAGTCTACTTTGTGTAGCAGCTAGAGTGATCTTTTAAAAATATAAATCAGATCAAGTCACTCCTCTGCTTAAACCTTTCAATGGGGTGTCCTCACACCTAAGATAAAATCCAAAGTTTTCACCATAGCCTCTGAAGTTCACAATGATCTCACCTCTGCTGCTTCATCTCCCCTCAGTCACTGCATTCCAGCCCTACTCAACTTCTTGATGTTCCTCACATATGCAAACTGTTGCCTCCCGAGTGTCTTGACATTTGCTGGACCTTTGATCTGGAAGCTCTTTCCCCAGATTTTCCCCAAAATCTTTACATTGTTTACTGTGTAATTTTCCGCCTATGGGAAAAGGAATGCTCTCACCAAACTCTTTTCTTCTTCCTGAGCACACAGGAATACTACATGTTCCCAGTCTCCCTTGTAGTATGTTAGACAAAATGACAGCGTTTTAGCCAACTAAACATTGGTAAAGTCCAGGCTTGATCCCTGAAATATTTTGCGTAACCTTCCACGCTCTCTCTTCCCTAACACCCAAAGCTAAAAGCAAAGGATTTCAAGTTGGTGGGGCTACACAGCACCTTAGTCACTGCTCGGAGGAAAGCCATCCTAGAGAGCTATGTCAGACTTTGTGTGAGTGAGAAATTTTTATTCAATTAAGCTATGAGATTTGTAGGCTTTTATACCAACTCGCACTATTTACTTTGACACCTTCTTAAAGTGGAACTTCTTCAGAGAAGCCTTCTCTGGCCACGCGATCTAAAATAGCCACTCATTCCGCCTACCCTTTTTTATTTTCCTTTAAAGAACTTATCTCTAATTTTTACTGTATTTGTACATTTATTTACTTGTTTATTGTTTAGCTCTCACTAGAATGTAAGTGCCATGAAAGTAGGGACTTTATCATGTTCATGATTGTATTCCCAGAGTCTAGAACAGTCCCTGTCTCATTATCACTATCACAGGTAATGTTTGTTGGGAACTTACAGTGTGTCAGTTGCTAGTCTAAGTGCTTCAGAAGTAGTAACAAATACTTGATGAATGATGGAATGACTATAAATGGTGCTTTGTGGTAAACAACATCAAGACAGAAGCCCTACTAAATAGGTACTAAGTAAGAGCTGTCATTAAACTACAGTGGTACATGTCTAAATTCAGAAATGCCCCCGATGTATGTGCCTGTACTTCCAAACTGCCCCAGGTTTCAACACCCTCATTTTGAAAAGCTTTAAGAAGAGATGAGATAAACAGTAATATTTACTATACTATTTGTGCCAAAAACATTTGATATAGATATCCATGCACAGAAACTCCTGGCTCGAAAGCAAATTTGAAGGAGAGAGCAGGAAATACCTCCATGCCTGAGCAGGAAATACTAGTGCTATGAAACCTAAACTAGGGCTATAAAACCTGGGAGGAGGGCTTCAGTGGCAATAACAGCTACATCAGAAGCTGTATCAGAAGCAAGTGGTAAGCATCTAAAGCTCAAGCTTCCCAAATCTTTATGGAAGACAGCAACCCAGTTGGGGTAAGCCTTCCCACAAATATGCCAACCATTGTTCAAAGACAAGCAGAAACAAACCTGAAGAATGCCGGTTTTCTGTTGATTATTCGTCATTCTTCTCGACTTGGTCCTTTCCACTTCGTGTCTATGAACCCACCCTCGAAGTTCATGATTTAACCTATAAAATAGCTTAATTAATTAAACATATTTCATATAAATGAATGACTCACCTCTTGGTTAATTTAATCATTCTATAGGTTCTATAGAGTATTCACTCTAAGTGCCTGATAACCCAATATTGCTTTTTGATTTAAAAAGCTAAGACACTTAATATTTTTAATAAGGCATGCATTTTATATGGTAGCCTCCTCAATCATGAGTTCCAAATTCAGAGAAAACCATATCTGTCTACCTGCCAAATATAAATATGGCATGCAAAGGTTTTCCCACAAAAAAAGTATTTCCTGTTTCTGCTCTTGGACTATGTACACACAAACATCTGAGACACTGGAGAGAACTTAACAAGTCATAGGACTCCTAAAAACAAATAGATGCATTAAAGCCTTTGAAAATCAGGCTGCCCCAGTGGGGGGAAAATCAAATTTTTCAACACTGGCTATAAAAAAATGACTAGTTCAAATGCAATTTCCCCTTATTTTGCTTATTGTTTTTTTGGCAGCTGGCCTGTATGGGGATCCAAACCCTTGACCTTGGTGTTACCAGCACTACGATCTAACCAACGGTATTTTGCTTACCTTTTAGAGCAGTTGTGAAGACACTAGACTATGCTTACTTAACTGTAGTTGATCACTACTTATCACAAAAACCCAAAAACTGAGGCAGTTTTGAGGTTCAAGAACAGGGTCCAAAATCAAAGAAAAAAATTTAAGGGAAAAGTTGATAAGGAAGGGCACACTAATGGGAAAATATCCCCAAATCACATAACCTCAAATTATTATCTTCCTTATTTAAAAAAGGTACCTTGCACCTTCTGCTATGACTGTTACCATCTACAAACATAACACCTGCCCTGAATTTTTTTTATTAATTCCATTCTTTAATTTTCAAATAAGACATATTTAAGTATGCAACCATCACATGAAATAGACCTGTCACCATCTCTATTAGGTTGGTGGGGAAAACAGACAACTGATACACCTATGGTTATACAACAAACAATTCAGAGACTCTCTCAGCCACTTAGTTAATCTGAACAAATACTTTTCTAACTTCCAAAGACTTTTCTAGCTAAACATGGGAACACACTCAGATATTTCTGCAACAATCTACAACACTTACCTGAGAGTTTCTGTTGTATTAATCAGGGGTTGACAAGGTGGTGGAGGAATATAAAGTAGTGGTTCATCAGTTAGCACCATCAGCGCTTTGTCATTTGAAACTGAATGATCATATCTGAAACATACATGCACAAAATTTTTTTCCTCGCATCTTAAATTCTTAAGAAAGAGTTTGCTATAAGAAAATCATTGCTGGGCCGGCCCGTGGCTCACTCGGGAGAGTGAGGTGCTGATAACACCAAGGCCCTGGGTTCGGATCCCATATAGGGATGGCCGGTTCGCTCACTGGCTGAGCGTGGTGCTGACAACACCAAGTCAAGGGTTAAGATCCCCTTACCGGTCATCTTTATATGGGGAAAAAAAAAAAAAAAGAAAATCATTGCTGGGCCGGCCCGTGGCTCACTCGGGAGAGTGAGGTGCTGATAACACCAAGGCCCTGGGTTCGGATCCCATATAGGGATGGCCGGTTCGCTCACTGGCTGAGCGTGGTGCTGACAACACCAAGTCAAGGGTTAAGATCCCCTTACCGGTCATCTTTATATGGGGAAAAAAAAAAAAAAAGAAAATCATTGCTAATATTAACTTTTCATGGAAATAAAAATATAGCAAATAGAACATACTGTAAGATAGAAGTAAATATAATAGAAAAGGAGGGATTTTCTACAGAGATGCCATGGTAATTCACATTTATCTAGCCACCATTTATTGAGCAATTAACACGTACCAGAAATAAGGGATGCAATGTTAACACATAGTTCATGTCTTCAATGAGCTCAATGCATACACAGTACTGCTTGAACAGAGGAGGTGACACAGTAATGGAGGAAAGACCAACTGGTTGATAGGAAAGACAGTATATGTGACCAGGACTAAAGTTTTATGGTCATTCACAATTCTGAGATAACAAAACTGAATAGTCTCCCTAAAACTGTGTGGTAGGGGTAGGGTGAGACATAAAAAATTTGGCAGGAAAAAAGTGAAAGAGTGGAAAGGCTGAATCATGGAGGACTCTGAATCACTTATACAATGCCAGGGGGACATTAATCAGTTACTCTATTAGCTTCAAAAAATATACTTCCCTAACCGTCACACTGATCTATATTATGTGAATTCAAAACCAAGGTGTGATGTTGGGAATAAAACCTGGACTGAAAATCAGAATTTGAGCTGGGGACACTATTGCTATTTATTCTCTTCAGCCTGCTATTTTAATCTCTCTCACTAAGAAATCTTACTCACAGATCTGTCCTGAATTTCTTTATATAGGATGTTCTGGATTTACAAAACTAGATATGCTAAAGTCCCCAAAGAAAAAAATGTAAATACATAAAATTGAACACGGTGAGATTCACACTTTTTATTTATTCATTAAACAAATATTTGCTGAATACTAATTGTGTGCCAGTTACTGTGCCAGGTGCTGGGAATCCAACAGAGAACAAGAAAAACTAAGATTCTATCGTGAAAGACCTTAATGGGGAATATCGGCCAATACCAGAAAACGAACACATATAATAAATCCAAACTTGATAAGTGTTATGAAAGAAACAAACACATAGCTGAAATAGAAAAGCAATGGCAGTACCTACTTTAGATAAAATGGTCTGCGAAGGAGAAGGTATTTATGTCAAAGCCTAGACGATAAGAAGCCAAACCTATAAAAACTGGGGTAGAATTCTTGGTAAAGGCAGACTCAAGGAACTTAAAGAAGACCAACAGCTGAAGAGTTGTGAAGAAGTTGGGGGCCAAGGGGTGGGCATTAAGATGAGGTTGGAAAGACAGAGACCACATCATAATAAGGAATTATTAAATGTAATGAGAAGTCACAAAAGTGTTTGAAGTAGAGAAGTGATATATTTCAATTTACATTTATACTTTGTCATCAAAAATGGATTCAATGGAGGGAAGAGGGGAGCTGGAAGACCAGTTAGGAGAAAGCTACAGCAATCCAGGAAAGAACTGACAATAGCATGAACTAGGTATGTGGCAGTAGAGAAGGAAAGAACTGGATCAACTCAAGACAATTTTTGGAAAGAATATCAACAGCACTTTTTGAAAGAGAGGAATCAGAGTTTCTATCTTAAGCAACAGAAATGAGAAAGACTGGTAGAAAACTAGTAGGAGATAAACCAGAGAGAGGAACTGAGTTCCACTGTGCACATGTTAAGTTTAAAATGTTAAAATAGAGATGTCAAGGAGATTCAGAAGAGAAGTCTGGACTGGAAACATTATTTAAGAGTTGTCAGGATGTATAGCTATGGGTTGTGTGCTAAATTACGGATGTCATCTAGGCAGAAAGAAAACAAAAAAGTTCACAGTTCTAAATCTCGAGATTTGGATAGAGGAGGAGCCCACAAAGTAGACTGTGAAGCAGCAGTGAGGAATAAAAAAGGAAAACTAAAAACTGTAGCAACACAAAAGGAAAGTCTTTCAAGGGAGTGATCCACACAGCCAAATGCTGAGGAAAGGTCAAGTAAGAAGAACAAGACAGAAGTTTCCACTGAATTTGGCAACACTGAAATCACTGGCCCCCTTGACAAAAATAATTTTGGCAGAGTGGAAAACTAACTTCAAGATAAAAGCTAGAAACTTGCCACACACAAGAGAAAAAAGCAATAGCCAAGTACATATAGAGCATTCTTCCTTGCAACTTGCACAGGGAACACTCTTGATGACCTCTCTTCTGGCTGTTAGGGTTAAGTAAGGTTAAGTTGTTTGTAATAAAACAGAGATGTTAGCATGCAGGTAATGACTGCATACACAAAAGAGATCAGCCTAAAATTAAGTTTGAAGGGAGAAGAAAAAAAAATCTATCTTGTGTTTGTAAACAAACACTTTTCTGAATGCCTATGAGAGAAGGCTGCTTGACACACTAAAAAAAATCAAGAACAAAGACCTGTCACCTATATAACTATTTTAAAAATCATGCTTGCCTACTTACAAAAATACAAATGTTGTTGTCTCTCAGAAAAGTCAAAAACTGCTTTTGAAAATATATTTCTGATTTATAATTTTCTTTCCATGTGATAAACTCTAGTAATGATTTCTACATATCTGTGCTGACTGGCTTTGTTCTATTAGCCAAAAATATTCCTTGGAAAAGAAAAAAGAAATGTCTAACAGGAGAAATACCAAGAAAGGGACTGGGTGGAGTTAAAGGAGAAAGGAAAGGGAGAATCTAAGCCAACACATCCAATCTGGAGACAATTAGACCCAAGCTAACCCAGAAATGGTTAGAATTCTAGGCTGCTTACAAACCATTCTATATCAATTTTAAAAATTTCAGCAAATATATCACTAAAGTAAAGGACAATACTAGGGAGTTAGAATTAATGAGAATTCATGAAATAAAGACAGGTTCTGGCTGATGCCTTACACCTACGATGACCATCCTTTCCCGTTTATCCAAGATAGTCCAGATTCATGCCTGATGTCCTGATATCATGATGACCAGCACAACCTTTCCTTCTTAAAAGTGCCCCAGTTGGGTTGACAAATTATATGGTCATATTATTTATATAACACACACTTCCACTGTGCCCTTCTTCTAGTTAATAATACAGAAATTGTATTTTCATACAATTATAAATCTTTTGCTATTGACAAGCAATATGGAAATTTACCAAGTCAGTATTAAATTGTAGCAATGTAGGGATTCAGCAAAGATAAAAAAAAATAATAAGTATAAATGATTTTAACTAATGACTGCAAACAGGCTCAACCATATCATTTCACCACACCATATCCATCCACAGATGATATAGTAACAAATAATAGATACATTATACTTACAAACACGATAGATAAAATTACTGTATTAAAGACACTATTACAATACAATGTGTATACATTGTGCTTCAATCTGTATATTAATGCACACAAACTGAGATTTTAAGATCACATCTCTATAAGAATTCTAAAAGTGGGAAAGTTTTCAAAGTAAATTTATTCTTAGAATTGATCTTAAAAGTAAAACTTATTAGTGGCCTCAGTAATTTGTTTTCTCTAGTAGTTAAAACTGTATATGAAAAATTTAGATGTAAAGTTATACTGGAGAATTGCTCTATTTCTGTTTCATTACATCAATTTAGACTAATAGATACATGCTATTTAACCTGTAACTGTTTTTCTGGATGATGCCATCTGATGTGTCTTGCACCTCTTTAGCAGAAAATTCTAGAAGATGCCTCCTTTGATTTGCAGGGCTCACGCTAGGGTTCATTCTCCTGGAATCCTGTTCCAGCATGCTGAAAAATAAAAAGTGTGGAAGCAATAGTTGAAATAAAAATACGTCACACATATGCATGCTACATGCAATTGTGAAGCAAACCATAATTCTATTGTAGATCCACGCACAGAGCGAAAATGCTGGGCATAGAAGCAAGTCAAAACAATGTATTGATGTGTTCAAATTCCTAGCCTGGCGTCTTGTACATATCAAAAACAAAGTAACTTTTATAAGTATAAAAGCACCTTATTTATAAACTCTTTAAACAAAAGCAGTGTTCTGTACACTTAAAAGACCCTATAACTACATCATATACGTATATAAAGTAGAAATGAATACAACACATATATAAACAAATTTTAAACTCAGATAACTGAAATAAGAATTCCTCCCATATGCTGCAAACTGATCTTTTCATTGAGGAAATACTTCAAATGAAATAGGATTCTTCTCTTTCTCAATGGCCAAATTTATTAGCCTTTCACAGTTCCAGAAGGCAGGCTATCAAATAAACTAACAAAAAAAAAAATTTTTTTTTAAATACTTCTATTTTTATTTATATGAAAAAATTTCCATTTACTGCTTTCTACCCACCCTCCCTAATACCATTCTTCAATATATATCCTCTTGATAGGCATAAGTATTTGGGAAAACAACAACAAATATGTATGGACACACATATATATGTGTCTGTATAAATATACAAACACATATATATCTGTACATACATTTATGTGTGTGTGTATATATATAAAGCAAATACTGTAATAGTTATTTAACATTTTTAACTCATTAATCATGTGCTTAGGAACCTGGCTTATCAATAAGATTTTGTGTGTGTGTTTTACTTTATGATGCCATGCACATAATTTACACTAGTCATAACCTTCTCGAAATGTAGCACAAAGAGAATCTCTATAGGGAAGCACAGGAGAGTCTATTTAAAGGGATGAAGTGGGGAAAAAAAAGTACGGCTGATGAAAAGGGCAGTTAAGGGCCCTGTGGTTCTAAAAGAAAAGGAGTTCTCTGGGATAAAGTAGTTTGCCTCCAAATCTGGGAAAGCAGTGTTGGGGAAAACAGAAAGCAGATATATCTGTCTAGAATCTTTATCTGATCTCTTACTATATCTCCCATTCTCCTCAATTCTTTGCCCCTAGATATCACTGCAACCCATTGATGGTTCTCATAGAACATGCTGTGGCACTTTGGCATACTTTTCTCTTCAAAGGTGTATGGCCAAATTATGGCCATTGCATAAAATTTAATTTTGCTACAACCGCGGCTACATTTTTTAAGACTGAATGCTTACCTGAGTGGTCACATGACAGTATAAACCTTGCTGCAAAGAGGCCTAGTGGAATGTCTAACTAAACTTAGGAAAAGTTACCTTGGTGAGTGTTTAAGGAAACATGAGAGAAGCAGTAAATAATAATTTTGGAGAGAAGCCAAATGAAGAGTGTGATAACTATGGAATTTTATTTTTTCTTTTTGAAACTTACTTTTTAAAAAGTTTTTACTTTTTGGGCCAGCCCCATGGCTCACTCGGGAGAGTGTGGTACTGATAACACCAAGGCCATGGGTTCGGATCCTATATAGGGATGGCCGGTACGCTCGCTGGCTGAGCATGGTACAGACGACACCAAGCCAAGGGTTAAGATCCCCTTACCAGTCATCTTTTAATAAATAAATAAATAAATAAAATAAAATAAAATAAAAAAGGTTTTTACTTTTTAATTCTTTCAAATGTGGGTCCAAAATTCTACTTATAAAAGTACGCAATGAACAAAATCAAAGTTAAGAACTTTTTCCTAAGTTTATAGAATCTCATTTAATCCAACCACTACCATATCCTCCATTGTACTGGGGAAATATCCATATACTAACAACATTCCTATTTGGTGGAAGTACCCCAATCCCTCCAATGTCTAGGAGGAGGTCTATAACCCTACTTATTAGAAGCGTTTCCTCTTGTGTTAACGAGAAATGCGCTTCCTTATAATTTCTACCTTTTGGTAATAGTTCTGAACTCTGTGGCTATTCAGAAGTCTAAACAAGACTTCTTCCAATGTCTAAGACATCTAATATTCCCCTCACCCCAGGCTTTCTTCTTCAAGGCTACAGTTTCTTGGTTCTTTCACATGTTCCTCCTTACAGCACAGTCTTAGGTCCCCTCAGCATATTTGGTCACTCTCCTATCAATATGTTTCTCACAGGTGGTGTCTAGAATTGGCCACAGTATTTCTCAGGTGGTATCAACCATTATAGAGTAAAGCAGGATAATTCCTTCCCTTGTTCTAGATACTATTCTTCTACTGATGCAGTCTAATATCATTCAGGCTTTTTCAGCAGTTACATCACACTATTTACACTAAGCCTGGTTTAATTAAAACCCCAAGTCTTTTTTCACAAATTGATTTTGGTTTTGTTTATTTTATTTTAACATTTACTTGTACATATTTGTGTGGTACAGCACGTGATTTAAATACATGCACACACTGCAAAATGATTCGCTTAGGGTAGATAGCATAGTTTTATACCTGTTAGTTCACCACTTCTTCTCCCCCTGACTCCCCTTCCCTCCCCCAGCCTTTGGTAACCCTTGTTCTACTCTAGTTCTATAAAAACCACTGCTTTTTTTTTTTTTTTTAAGATTCCACATATGGGTAAGATCATGTGGTATTTGTCTTTCCATGCCTGACTTACTTCACTTAACATGATGGTTTCCAGTTCCATCCATGTTGCTACAAATGATAGGATATTGTTTCTTTTTACAGCTGATTAGTATTCCACTGTATATACGTACCACAGTTTTTTTATCCCTTCATCCACTGATGGGCATTTAGGTTCACTCCATCTCTTGGCTATCATAAACTGATTTTGAACCATTACCTTCCCTTCCCTTTCTCTCCCACCTCCAATTCTAAATTTATGTAATTGAGCTTTTGGATCCAGCTGAATAATTTACATCATCAATTCCTTTTAAAATATTATTTTGTCTACTAATCAACTAAGAACTTTTAGATCCTAATTAGCAAAAGAAATTCTTCCAAGCAAGGATCAGCATGCCATCAACATCCTTAACCAAGTTGTTACTGAAATAAGGAGTTCCTTCCAAGTTTGTAAAAATGTAGTTAACCACTTATGAATTGCAGTATCACCTAGCTCAAAATTTCCCATCTTGACCATAAAGATATCACAAGACTGTTAAATGCAAATACAGTATATTAAAACTAAGATGCAAATACAGTATATTAAAACAGTAGCTTCCACTTTTAAGCACCTACTATGTACTAAGGAATAAAGGCTCAAAGGAAATGGAGGCTCAAAGAGTTTAAACAATTTGCCTATGGTCGTGTTCTAAGTAACATGAATGCTCTAAATAATGAAATCAGGATTTGGATTCAGGATTGGAACTCTATCACTTCACCATGTTGACCACATTTCCAAGAATGACTCATTAATTAATTCATTTATGCAACAATCATGTACTAAATACCTATTTTTCCAGGAACCATATTTGGTGCTAAAGACTCAAAGACAAAAGAAAGATAAAAAAATCAAATTACAGTATGTGGGGGGTAGGAGGTGGTGATATAAATAAAAGAGTGATTAGTGCCATAGTAGGGGTTAATAAAGAATGCTATGGACTAATATAGCATTGATCTCTACAGAAAGATCATAAGGTAATCTTAAATCACAAACAATAAATAAGTGAAAAAGGAGGATGGGAGTAAGGGAAGTCATTTCATGCTGATGCAATAGTATATGATAAATATACTATTGTATACTTTTTGCACAGGGGCAAAAGAGAATATGTTTTGTTTAAAAAAAAACTACAGGTAAGGCAGGAGAGGGTGTGTGGGTGGACATTTGCATGTGTAAGCACACAGTGGGAAGGGGTTCATGTCAGAGAGAGAGAGCAAAGAGGAGACATTGTAACAATGCAGGGCTAGATTATGGATGGCCTTGTCTGCCACATTATAAGTCTAGTAATTTATTCAATAAAAGAAATAAAATCGGTATGTTTTGGTCTTCTTTTAATTCTGGCTCCCCATTATCATATCCCTTTCTATATCAGAATCATCCCTATGATTAATGTTAAATTCCCTGGTTGAATGGGAGAAATCTACCTTCTTTCTTTTAAAAACTGGTATCCCATTTATCTCCTATTCACCTAGACTGCCTGGTTATTACCACTGCTAGAAAAATAGATTGCAGAACAGTTCTTCTGCTTTCTTGTTTCCTGGCTTGAGATCTTAAGCCCTTAGGGAGGCTCTCTTGATAATTCTCATGATTTTAACTTCCAAGTCAAAGTGGCTGCTCTGGCTTCAGGAATAAATATCTTAACACACTTTATTAGCTCCTCTACATCAGAATGTACCTTCCTCTAGCACAGTAGCTCTCAAAGTGTGGTACCTGACCTAGCAGCATTAACATCACCTAATAACTGGTTAGAAATGCAAATTCTCAGGCCCCAGTCCAGAACTACTCCACCGGAAACTCTGGGGGTGCTTGTCTAACAATCTGGGTTTTAACAAGCCATCCAAGTGACTATGCCAACATTTGAAACCACTGTTGTAAACTCATCCTGTTTTTCACAACATCTTTCCTACCTCAATTCCCTAAAAGGTACAAGTTTTCACAATCCATGCAACAGAAGTGGACAGCTTGGAGGGAAAGACTGGGGGAGTTAGACTGGCAGGACTCTGACGGTAAAACCAAAAGTGGCTAATTAATACTTTAAAATTTTTAAAGAGCCCTCTGCTGCCCATTGTTTTTTCAGTGCTATAATCACTTAGAAGCTACAATTGCTGGAAATCAGTTTTGGTATTGATTGGTTTGGCTCATTAGTGGTCACTATTTTCCCACTGTCCATGATGGTAATGATTACCACACTGTAATGGCAATACCCATTAACCATAGCTACTTTAGTTAACTTTTATGTTTTTTAACCAAAGAGCTCAGATCTTATTGGATGGACTTCACAAAAATGATCTTCGCAACACTCACATTGTACGGAGTCAACAAAGTATTTTGAACAAGGGCATCAGTGATAGGGCAAAAATTAGGATTCGAATAGTCTATTAGTCTCAATTTTATTATCTACTCATTAGTCCAGAATGTATTTTGAAAAGGTAATACATTAAGAAACTTTATTAAGAATCTTTACATTTTTTAAACTTGTTTGGTTTTTGGTTGTTATTGTTATTTGGCCTCCATTCCCTTAGAGTTTTAAGTCTTAAAATGAAATTTCTCTTAAGCTATAGTATAGACAAGCTCACTATCCTACTCAGCTCAACTGAACTCTATGAAATAACCTACAGAAACTAATTTTAACCATCTGAATAATTGAAGATTTACATTTCCCTTATTTTTATTAATATTTGAAAGACATGTAAGAACTTCATTTCACTGCCAGAATTCAAGTACAATTGTCACATCACAAATATTAAGAGAGGAATTTGACAGTCCTTGTAATGGCCAAATATACAAAGGAGTATGAGAAAATTATCGTTGATATGAACTTTTAGATTCTTGGCATAAGTGTTTGTGCATGATTTAAGTGTTCCTTTTGTTAATTTTGAAAAATTAAATTTCCAAAAACACAAAGAAATGACTCAGTTACAGTAAGGGTTAGTGTAATGATTGTACATTCAGTGACTGCTTCTTGTCTAACCAAACTCTTTTCATAATTAGCTTAAATCAAGTTCTACTCAGTATTTTAAATAAACTAATAAATATTAAGCAAATAGAAGTCCCTATCTCTCTATGTTCAGAAAAATGCTACTCCACGAGAGTAACAATAATTTTAAGCCATAAAATAATCATTACACCAATGTGCCTGAAAGCATGGATTAATAAAACACAAATGATTTCAATTTCCCCAAAAGTCTGGAAGAAGTATTATAAAAACTGTTACTTTACTTTTTCATTTATGAAATTCTAAAAGCCAACAACTGTTTTAGATTATTTTTAAAGCCACTTAATCCTTAAAATGTGATTTCAGATACCCAAGTAGCCGAACAAAGAATGGCACACATCCAAGTCTATTCTACCCTTTGCAAACCTGTTTCATTATGATACAAGTAGGTCAATTTTAAATTCAAGCCATCTCAGCAGGTAAGAATCATGCTGTTTCTTATCCCTGAAAGAAACCATATGCTGCTGCTGTTCTGTGTTTCTAAGAACCACACAAGAAAAACTGAAATTAAGTTGAAACAAGCAAAGAGATATTTAAGTTTTAATTTGGAATATTGGAAAAAGCACAGAATTTGGAGACAGGAGATTTGGGTTCAAGATGTGACTCTGAGACTCCCTGCTTGAGTAGCCCTGGAAAAGTTGGTTAATTTCTCTAAGCCTCCAATTCCTCACATGTAAAATACAAAAAATAATAAACATTTCACAAGGCTTTACTTTTCTTTCTTTTTTTTTTTTTTGGTGACCGGTAAGGGGATCGCAACCCTTGGCTTGGTGTCGCCCGCACCGCGCTCAGCCAGTGAGCACACTGGCCATCCCTATATAGGATCCGAACCTGCGGCCTCGGTGCTCCCAGCACCGCACTCTCCCGAGTGAGCCACGGGGTCGGCCCTCACAAGGTTTTTCTGAAATTCCAATGAGATGATAGATGTGAACATGCTGTATAAAGCCCAAAGATGACACAGAGCAGTTAGTGACAGACTGTCTTCCTGCCTGCCAGGTTCAGGCTATTCGTGACATAGCAATTGGAGTGATATTTTAAAAACCTAGGTCAGATTATTATGTCACTCCTCTGCTCAAATCCTTCAGATGGCTTCCCATTTTTATCATGGTAAAAACCCAAATTGTTAAAATGACCCAGGCCTTATTTCATTCGACTTCTACCTCCATTTGACCTCTCTGACATCATCTCCTATTACTCTCCCCCTCTGACTATGCTCACTTTAGCCCAGCCACACTGACCTCCTTGTTTTTCCTTGAGCATGCAAGGCACACTTCCACCCTAGGAGCCTTGCAATGGCTGTTCCCTCTGCCAGGAATGCTCTTCCACAGATATCCATATGGCTAGCCCTCTCATCTCCTTTCAGCATTGGCTCAAACATTTGCTTCACAACGATTACTATTTAAAACCACAGCCCCAACAACCACCCTCACACTTATAAAACCATTTAGCCTACTATACTTTATCCTTTTGTTCAAAGAATTTACAACTTTATCATTTTACTTATTATGTATATTGTTTCTCTCCTCACTACAATGCAAACTAAGGAGTGCAGGGATTTCTGTTGTGTTGTAGGACACTGCCCGGCTCACAAGAAGCATTCTTTTTAAAAAAAAAAAAAACAAATAAATTAACTTTATGTACCACTCTGCCTCTTATCAAGAGAAAAATCCAGATCTTTATTTTAGGAATGGCAGGTGGTGAGCTCATTATTATCCATCTCTAAATCCAGAAACAGGACATGATGTTAATTTTCATTGCAACTCAGGCTAAAGGAGGTAAAGACAGGAAGTTCTCAAGGGAGTTCTCCAAATTTTAAAAAGGTTTTCTTCTGTTTATTGAATTGTTCACAGGTGATTTTTACAGGCTAGTAGTACCTAGGGGTAATTTACTAGAAACAGAAATGTGGCTGCATGGAGAAAGAAATCTTCAAGTAAAGATAAAAGAACTCCGTAAAAAGCAATTCTCAGAGACAGGGTATACCATACCTTGGGAGTAAACATGCACTTTACTGTAGTAGTTTGCCAAGTGAGCCAACATGAACAAGAAAACCTGAGATTCATTTATTCAATAAACAATTATAAAGCAAGAACTATTCTAATAGGTGATGCTCATTCTTAGAATCCAGCCGCTAGTACAGTAAGGAAATCTAAGCAGCTGTGAAGAGACTCAAGTAAAGAAAAACGAAGAACCCGGGCCCAGAGCTGGCTTGGGTCCCAGCTGAAAGCCAAGCACCAACTCAATGGCCATGTGAGTGAGCCAGTCATTCATTTATTTATTTACTTTTATTGAATCATAGTTCATTATACATATTTTTGGAATTCAATGTTGACATATGTTGATCAAATCAATATTACTAGTATATATATTGTTACAAATTATACTTTTTTATGCCCCTTGTCCAATCTCTCCCTATCTCCCTCTCCCTCCCATCTCCCACCACTGATAACCCTAGATTTCTTCTCTCCTTCCGGAAAATAATGGATACTCTGTTGATTTGTTGCCTAGATGATCTGTCCAATGCTGAGAGGTGTGTTCAGGTCCCCAATATTATCACAGAGCAGATGCTTCTTCTGTCACTCTAGAATGGACTTTGTGGAGAGAGAGATCCTCTTCTTCTCTTTGGTCTTTGCTGGTGGCTCTCCTTTTGTCAATGCACTCCAGTGGCTGGAGGACCATCTGCGTGGTGGTTGTGATGTTTAGCCACTTTCATGGCAGCCATGGTTACTGTGGTGGGCCATCCACATGGAGGTGGTTTCTGGCATGCTCCTTGGTGCTGGCAGTATGCCTGGTTGTGGGCAGGGGGTCTGGTCCCCAGCTCCAGCCTCTGGTGGCATGCCCAGGCTGGAACTAATTTTTTGTCCTTTGCTTACTTCTAAAATGGGGGTACTTCCTGTAGGAACCAGTACTTGAGCTGTGTGGTTGAGCTAAATTACTGCTTTGCTGCTGTTTACCTAGGGAAGGCTTATGGTGAAGTTCAGGGTTTAATGGTTGACCTTACAGGTACCAGAAGGCTCTCCAGAGATGTGGTGCACCTGAGTTGTGTAGAAACTCTGATCTGGGTCTGAGTCTTTTCATCAAACTGCACCCCATGCAATTCTGTATTCCTGACCAGTCTCCAATTCTGTATTCCTGACCAGTCTCCAATTCTGTATTCCTGACCAGTCTCCAATTCTGTATTCCTGACCAGTCTCCAATTCTGTATTCCTGACCAGTCTCCAATTCTGTATTCCTGACCAGTCTCCAATTCTGTATTCCTGACCAGTCTCCTCTGAGTGGTCCTGTGCTGATTGGGGGGCAGATTGGCTGACCTTGCTGTGTCCCAGTGTCCCCCCGGTGGGCCCGTCTCCACCACCACCCATGCTCCAAACACTTCCCATGGGACAGGCCCTGCACTGGTCCCTTGAGATGATTCACCGGCCTCTGAATGGCTCCTTTTTTCAGTTTTTCTGGCTACTTGCTCCTGTGTGGGTCCACAAGAACCCCATTAGTGGTCTTGCTGTCCCGGGGGCCACCAAGGCCCTCTTCTCCCCTGCTGCCTCCAAGCAACCCCATCTGAAGGGCACAGCAGCTTCTGCTGGCTCCTGCTCCATGCACTCAGTAGCTCCAGCCTTAAAGCGGCCATGGCCTGAAATGCCGCAAGCAGTTTTTTCTTTCTCTCATGGTGGCTTCTCCTGCCTTCATGAATTCCGTAGGTCTCTTCTCCTCTTCCCCTGAGCTCCAGTGGCCCCAGCTTGGCTGTTGTTACATTTTTATACTTGTAAATTGGTTGATTGTGGGAGAGAGTGATGCTGGGGACCATCTATTCTGCCATCTTGACCGGAACTCTGAGTGAGTGAGCCATTTTGAAAGTGGATCCTCCAACCCAAGTTACTCCATGGAGGCAAAGAAAAGCTATCTTTACCAAGCACTGTACAATTTTACAAGTTTTTTTTAGCAAAGAAATGTTTTGTTGTTTTAAACCTTTAGGTTTTAGGGTGGTTTGTTACCCAGCAATAAATATCTGATACACTACACTTACTAGATTGCTGATATCAATGAGTCAATGATTAATATAAAATTTGTGTGTGAACAATTCTGGATATCTCTCGCTTGAGAAGGGTACTCTCTGATCACTCCAAATGTCAAAAAACATGGCTGTAAATTTGAGTGCAATCTCTCTTTTCTGCTATACTTACATCAGTCCAACCAATTCATAAAATAAATACTTCCCCTTTCACAGCCAATCTTGAGCTTTAGAGGAATGGGCAGAGTTACTGATGTTGGGGTACAGAAAGCTGTTACCCCAAAATATGATGCTTTGACATGCTGAAATAAAGAAGCAGCCTCAAGATCTCTCTGAACCCTCCCCTAACACACACACATTCCTGTCTCTCAATTCTCTGTCACTCTCCAAAGCAGTGTGAAGCTGTTCCCTTGTCTACCTAAAGTCCAGACCTGCCAAAGGAAGAAGTCAATTACCTCTGGTCCTTTCCCTGAGTTTTATTAACTTAACTCATATCACAGGAAGAAAAACTGAAGTCTGTCAACACACCTGGACTAACTTTTGTCACACTGTCTTATATTTTGGTCATATTTCGTATTTTGAAGGGACTCATTTATCAATCATTGTCTGCTCTGCAGGCCAAATAGACTTTGTCCCAGGCCACTGTATGTTCTCCAGGACCATTGTGTCCCCCTAAGAATCACTGACTCCTACACCCCCAACTCCCCTTTCCTTATGGAGATGGATATATAAGTTCTGTACCCCAAGGGAAAATTGGGACATTACTCTTGTGATTCACCCATGCTTTGCCCTCTTTCAGCACATTAAGTAATAAAATTTGTTATGACTTTACTTAATATACACCTAAATTTGTCAGTGAATTTTATTGATGAACCTTTAGGGATGAAGAGGAAGTTCTCCCTTGGCCCCTACACTGGATAGAGTCCTAACTCTTCCATCTGTAAATCCCAACTTCTTTTTCTCTGCTTGAGTAGCTGTTGATCTATTAGTGATTAAGACAAGGCTCCAGAGGCAGACTGTGAATCGTAGCTCTGCCACATATTAGCTGTGTCTTCGGTTTCCTCATCTGTAAAATGGGGATAATAATATCTACCTTATGGCAATGGGAGGGATAAATAAATTCATATGGAGTGCTTAACTAGTACATGGTGCATATTCTGTTTGATAAATAACAGCTTAATACAACCAACCACCTTTACCAACCAAGCACCAATGGTATCAACATACAGCAAATCTAGATTATTTTACAAATAATAACATTCACCTTTTTATTCACTTTCTTTTCTTCCAACTGTCTTATTTCTCCATTAATCTCTTATTTTCTAACTTACAAAAAGAAGGGGCGGGGGAAATAAAAGCAAGTAATGCTGTCTTATTGAGAATTCTGGTAAAAGGGCTGAAACACAAAACTAATAAGGTATGCAGATTATCTGTACATTCCCTAATTTTAGCTCCTCAGAGGTCATGGATTATGACAAATTGGGTGTGGAAATAACATACTAATGCCAGTTTATATTCAGAATACACAGACACCAAAAAGTCTAAATGCTCAGCATATACCCATAGTTCATGCTGACGCTAGCCATAACTTGATTAGTAACAATCTGTAAAATTACCCTTAAAATATAAGTTTAAAATGCTTACTGAAATGACAAAACAGCTCAAATCTGGAGACAAAAAAGGCATAAATCATAAACTTCCTAGGAGCCTAATTGATATGTAATAATACATACTTTCATACATTCAAAAGTTTCAAAAGTTATCCTATATTATACCTTCATATTAGACTAGACCTTCACTTATTGCAAAGTTTAGCTATTTATTCCTTTATTACTTATGTTTTACAGAGCTTACACAGAATAATTACACCTGGATGTACTAAGTACTGAAAATGGTGGTTAAGAAAACTATTTCAGACAAAGCATCCACTGGTCCTTGTTTTATGTTGGCTAAAATGTATGGTCTGAAGAAACTATCAAAATACTTAAACTCTGACAAAAGTTTTCTCATCTGGCCTGGTTTCTCACTGACCCCCTCTTACAACATAGAAAGCAGCAGAAGTTACCATATTATCTCCTTTTATCTTCTGAAGTGACATACAGTGACTTACTCCAGCTAAGGAAAGAAGTTAGCAAGAGATGTAGGTTTCTGATTTTATCTGCCTTTTCCTTCACTATAACAAATTTAGTCTGGGAGAAACAAGTAGGTAAGTGATACATGATAAAACCACTGAGATACTCCTTATAAGCCTCCCTACATACAACTCACATGAAAGCCAAAACTAGAGAAAATCATCAACAGAATTTCCCATGCCCTCAAAAACTAGCTCTGCATTTGACAGAGTCTTAACCCATTTTTTAAAACAAAGAATATACAGAGTCTTCAAGAAAAGAGAACCAATTACTTTGCTCAGACATTTTTTTGATAAACATGAATAAATTAGACCATTTGGGGAAAAAACTGCCCTTGGCTCTGCTACACCTCTGCAATCCCAGATTCAATAACACCTGGTACTTAGATGTATTTCTTCCGTTTATGTGTCACTTTGATAAATGTGGAAAGTACTTTTAGCCAAGAACTTGAATTATATTTCATTTAAAAATCTGGCTGAACGAAACCATGTATACTTGGTGGTTTGAATTCTGACACTTAAGTTATACAGTAAATTTTATCCTACAGCCAACAGTGATATCACACAGCAAAATGCACTCAACAATTGCATAGAAAAAAAATTGAAACCAGATTTGGGGACAAGCTCATCTCAGGATAAGAAGCTAGAATTCTTCCTGTAAAAGAATGAAAAGCTGACAAACTTAGAGAACGTTGGAACAGAGATTTTATTTCTAACCAGTTCCAGATGACTCAAACTCAAAGACATATGCTCTGTGGTCACTTTTTCCTCAAAGCAGTCTCATAAGAAAACCACAGAGTAGCTGGCCTTTGGTAGTATGATTTACCCTTCCAATGTCTCAAACTATAAAGATTCCACCTCTAGTGAGGGCACAGCACCTAACCCAGAACAAACAAGAAAAAAGCACTGTTAATTTCAAACACTTGTTAATTTTTTTTAAGACTTAGCATATTTAAATGTCCTCAGGATGTTGGTTTATTATTTATAGAAAGTGAGAATGACTATAGTAACCTTGAAAATAGAAAGCAGAAAATATAACAAAGGAATCAATAAACTGAAGTCCTATGTGCCAGAAAGGAGTTCCCCTTCTTATAGATTATGCTGTGGCACCTATTCTGTACAAAACAGAAGTCCACAAATTTCCGTGAGGATATACAACAAACGTTAAAATATAGAGGTGTCTGTCTAGAGATTTAATAAACCTTCCCTTATATTTATATACATTACCTTCTGGGAGCTCCAGCAGCACAAAAACTAGTATATATATATATATATATATACACACACACACACACACACACACACACACACACACACACACACATTAGCTTCTAATTTAATGGGTAAGTGCTTTTACAATTTCCAGGAGCTAATGCATAGAAAGAAAGAAAAACTAAACCATGCTCAGTAGTTTTTATCCTTAAACATATTTCAGAATCACATGGGGAAAATGTTTCATTTAAAACAATGCCTTGGACCCACCCTGTGAGATTTCACAGGTCTTGGGTAAGGCTCAATTAGCAAATCTTTTTAAGATTCATAGTGATTATGACTTACTTTGAGAACCACTAAATGAGAGAACCACTAATTCTGTTAAACTGAGAGAATTTAACAAAAAGTCAACCAAACTGTAAAGTGGGCAAGGAAAATTTGCAAAACATCACACGAAGTTCCCTGACTCAACAGCCAACAAAGCTCAGAACATAACAAAGGTGACAGTAAACAATGGATTGCAAGTAGTGTTAAGACTGATGTATCTTCAGGTAGCTCTTAGTCACCCTATTCTATAAAGAAGGATAGGATGTGTTTTAGCACAATTGTTCCTGGGTAAACTTTATGTTGCTAACAGAACCTATTGGAAATTCTTTTCTTTCCATCAAAATTAATCTATTTTCCCACTCTTCCCTTATTTCCCCCTTTTCTCCCTCCACTGAGAAATATTTTTACAAGAATCTAAAATGAATAGTGCTGGGCCGGCCCGGTGGCGCACTGGAGAGTGCGCCGCTTGAGAGTGCGGTGGCTCTCCCGCCGAGGGTTCGGATCCCATGTGGAGACCGGTTCCCGCTCACTGGCTGAGCGAGGTGCGGGCACAACCCCGAGGGTTGCGATCCCGTTACCGGTCAGTAAAAAAAGACAAAAAGGAAAAAATAATAAAATAAAATAAAATAAAATAAAATAAAATAAATAAAATAAATAAAATAAAATAAAATAAATAAAATAAAATAAAATAAAATAAATAAAATAAAATAAAATAAAATAAAATAAAATAAATAGTGCTTATTTCCCCCACCCAACCCTATTTCCTGGACTACGTGCTAGTATGACAATGATATCTGTACAAGTTTGGGATTACATCAGTTCTTGGGGGGTGAGGGGGAGTTGAACTTGCCTAACATCAAATGGTCTTGAGATACAAACTTAAAACAAAAACAAAAAAAGTATACAGCAAACAGAAAACAGCACAGAGTAGCAATGAAAACCAAGCCTCTGGTGTGAACCATCAAGTCTGATCTTTTTTTTTTTTTTTTCCCTTTTGTCTTTTTTACTGACCGGTAACGGGATCGCAACCCTCCGTGTCGCGCCCGTACCGGGGACCGGCAACGGTATCACAACCCTCGGTGTTGCGCCCGCACCTTGCTCAGCCAGTGAGCGGGAACCGGTCTCCACATGGGATCCGAACCCTCGGCGGGAGCGCCGCCGCACTCCCAAGCGGCGCACTCTCCAGTGCACTACCGGGCCGGCCCAAGTCTGATCTTTGAATACATCTTTAAGGAAGGTGGAACCCAAGGAATTCTAATGATTAAGCCAATCCCTCCAAAAATAATTTCTTCCTAAATCACATAAAATTTAAATTTGATAACCATTTATACTGTGTCCTAATTTCAACATCTATTAGAAGGTTTATTGTACTAAGAATGATTAAAAGAAACTGCTTATAATGCACAAAGTAGTAGTAATGAGAAAGAGAACAGCCATGAAAATTAAGGTGTCTTCATGCAGCCAGCCCAGCGGTGACCACCGAGCCACCACAGGAAGCACCCTCAGCTCTCCCAAGCCAGCTCTCCCATGGCCTTGGGCTTTGGCCATGCCCCCCAACACCCACAGGCAGCCCAGCAGTGACCACCAAGCCGCCGCAGGAAGTGCCCCAGGCCCTCCCAGCCCCTGGTGGTATGGGGCTGAGGGCCTCAGCCATGCCCCGCCAACACGTGCAGCCAGCCCAGCAATGACCACCAAGCTGCAGCAAGAAGGGCCCTGGATTCCCAAGCTGGGATGGCAGGAGGCGAGAGCTTTTGCTACACCCCCCTGACATCTGCACCCAGCCCAGCAATGACCAAACTGCCACTGGAAGCCCCCTGGTCTCCCCTGTGGGAATGAGGGGGGTGCCATAGGCCTCAATCCCACTCCTCTTCCTTCCTCCTTCTTTCATCCCATTTCCTTCCCCTTTGATCTCTCCCCCTCCCTCCCAACTGCTCCACAACAACATCCTAGAATGTAAAAAATGTTAATAAAATTACATTAAAAAAATAAATAAATAAAAAGATCAAAAAAAAAAAAAAGAAAAGAAAAAGAAAATTAAGGTGTCTTAGAAAATGTACAACCAGGAAAAAAAAAATTAATCTGTCAGAAAAGGCCCAGTATGTATGTGAAAAGACCTTTTTTTGCCTTTAAAATTTTTTTTAGGCAACAAAATGGTTCAGGGGTGGGGGGGACTTCTTTTCAATCTCTGTATTATGCCTTGGTTAGAGTCATACATCATTTCCCTTAGGATGTCTGTCTCTCCTCTCTTTATATGTCTTTAATTTTACTTTCCTCTGTGAAGTGTTTCCTCATAACTACCTCCATTTATCTCCCACTTCTCAGCACAACACTCACAACATATACCACATTATTTAGTACTTATCATAATATTACCTTGCCTTAGTCACTGTTACAGCCTTTTCCCTTTGTAGGGAACAAAATGTCCTATATGGCCTGGCCACGGCCTGCTTTTTCAGCACTTACCATACATTCTATGCCCATTCACATTCAATTACCCATACCTTCACTAGTCACCCAACCAACATCCAGCAAGTATTTATTAAGTAGCCCCAGTATGACAAGCATAGTCTAAAAGTCGGGGGAGTTCTAACCATCCCTGACTGCCTCTTAATGCAGGTAAAAGCCATCCTCTTTCATCCTTCTATACATTTGCTCACAGTATTCCCTGCACCTGGAATGCTCTTCTCTACTTGTCAGACTGACAAACCCTTCTTGGCAATTCAGTGCAACATTTTTTGAGTGTCTACCATGTGCTATATACATTACTCTAGACACTGATGATAGAAAAAAAGGAATAAGGCAGAACTTCTTTTAAAAAAAAGTCTATAGTAGCAAAGACAGATATACCATAAATAACTAATAAAATGTGATAAGTTCTATGAAAAGTAAATGGATAATTTGGGAGCACCAAGAAGAAATACTCAGCCCAGCCTACGGGAGAGTTAAACTTGCTCATGCCACTTTTGAATTTGATGACAACAATTCCCTTCCTTCTTACAACAGCTCTGCCACATATGTATGCATTCATAGTGTATAGTTTTCTAGTTATACTGTAAACATTCTTCTGCAATTTGCTTTTTCCAGACAATAATATGGTATATCCTATAATGTCTGATAAACAGCATTTTTAGTATCACTCAGTAACAATTTCATTATGATTTCTTCTCTGATCTGTGGGTTATTAAGAATTGTGCTTCTTAATCGTTAGTAGTATAGGAGTTCTCAGTGATCATCTTTTTGTTATTGATTTCTACCTTAATTACACTGATAACAAATTGTGCTCCACGTTAGTCTTTGAAATTTGTTGAGACTTCCTTTATGATCTAGTATAAGATTAATTTTTTAACACTTCCATGTAAAGCTGAAAAACTTTATGTGTTGATAGATGTGGGGTTTATATATGGCCATTAGATGAAACTTAATAATGATATTTAAATTTTCTATATCTTTGCAGATTTTCTTGTCTATGTGGTCTACCAATTACCGAGAAAGGAACACTAGAACTTCCCACTTTGTCAATGGAATATCAGTTTCTCCCCATAGTTCTGTCAACTATTGTTTCTAAGCTATATTTGTCAGGTACATACTAACTTAGAATATGTCTTCCTGGTGAACTAAACTTGTTAATAAATACATAGTGAGTATGTCTAATAATGCTATTTCTCCATAAAGTATATTTCTCCATAAAGTATATATTAATAGAACAATTCCAGCTTTCTTTTATCTACTATTTGCTTTTCCCATCCTTTGACTTTCAACTTTTCTGTAGATGTATGTTTTTAGGTGTTTCTCTTATAAATAGCATAAAGTTGAACTTTGCTTTCTTTCCCCCTCCAGTCTGACAATCTCTGCCTTCTACATAGCATAGTTCAGTCCATTTCCACTTATTATGATTTCTGATAATGTTCCAGATTAATTTCTCCTATCATAGTCTATATTTTCATAATCTAGTAGTTTCTCTTTTTATATTTTCTTTTGGATTGAGTCTGCCCATCCCATTCCATGTTTTTTTTTCTTCTGCTAGATTTTGAAATAAAACACTTTAATTACATTTTGTTAATGGTTATCCAAAAACTTCAAAATGTCAATTTAACAAGTCTAAATATAATCAATATCTTTACCTGTCTCCCAAAAAAGAATAAAACCTTGAGTGCTTTAACTTTAATCATGCCACTTCCAATTTCTCACTTATTGCCATCCAAAAATTACCTCTGTCTTGATTTGTTTTAACTTTACAAACTAGGCATTGTTAATATTTTATATTATTAACTTTTTTTAAAGCCTCACCACATTTATTATTTTTCTTGTTATTGGCTACTCATTTCTGCATCTCAAACCTTTTCAGGTCATCTTCCTTTTCCCTGAAATACACTCTTCAGAAATCTTTTTAGTGAGGGTCTGCTAATAGTAAATTTTTTCAAATTTTATTTGTATTCAGATATCCTTATATGACTCTTGAAAGATACTATTATTAAGCAGACTCCTACACTAAGTTCTTTATCTTAAAATGTTGTGGATATCTTTCCACTGATTTATGACATACTGACACTGTTGAGAAGACAGCTGCCAGTCTAATAGGAATTATTTTGCAGGTGATTGCTATGGTTTAAATGTTTGTCCCCTCCAAAACTCATGTTGAAACTTAATGCCTATTGTAATAGTATTAAAAGGATAACAAATCTGACTATGGTATTTGAAAGGCGGGACCTTTAAGAGGTAATTAACAAATGAATTAATCTATTCACAGATTAATGGATTACCATGGGAGTAGAACCAGATGCTTTATAAGAAGAGGAAGAGAGACCTGAGCTTGTACGTTACTATGCTCAGCCCCCTCACCATGTGATACCCAAGCAGCACCTTGGGACTATGCAAAGATTCTCCACCAGCAAGAAGGGCCCTCACCAGATGCACCCCCTTAACCTTGGACTTCCCAGCCTCCAGAACTGGAAGAAATATGCTCCTTTTCTTTATAAATTACTCAGTCTCTGGTTTCAGTTATAAGCAACAGAAAATGGGTTAAGACAGAAAATCTGTTTTGTCTCTCAGCTGTTATTAAGATATTCTCTTTGCATCTGGTGTTCTGCAATCTCACTAGGAAGTATCTAGATATGGATATCTTCTTATTTTTTGTTTATCTAATTTTCTTTTTATATGTTTTTCCCTAGATTTAGATTTTTTTTTTTTTTTTGGACAGCTGGCCAGTAAGGGGATCCTTGACATTGGTGTTAAAACACCACACTCTAACCAACTGAGCTAACTGGCCAGCCCCTGAACTTTATTTATCCTAAGTCTGCCAAATCTGAGGATTGTTGTCTTTCATCAAATCTAGTAAATTCTACATTTATTTATCTCTTCATATATTGTGTTCCCCCATTTTCTCTATTATCTCCTTTGGGTATTCCATTTTGATGTATACTGGACCTTGTCTCTCTATTCTTTTCTCCTGTCTCTCTCTCTTTCAATATATTTTAGTTTTTAAAATTTTTAAACTTTTCTTTATGAAACAATTTCAGACTTACAAGAGTTAGAAAAATAGCAGATGGTCCATATACCCTTTCTCCAGCTTCCCTGAATGTTAACATTTTAAATAACAATGGTACAATAAGCAAAAACAGGAAACTTAACTTTGATCTACTGATCTTATTCAAATTAACTAATCTATAGTTCTTATTCATATTTCACCAAATGTCCTAAAACTGTCATTTTTCTGGGCCAGGATCACACATTACATTTACTTGCTCATGTCTCCTTAGTCTCCTCCAATCTTAGAAAGTTCCTCAGCCTTTCCTTGACTTTATGACCTTGACATTTTTGAAGATTATAGGCTATTTATTTTGTAGAGTGTCCCTCATTTGGTTATATCTGATGTTTCTTCAGGATAAAATTAAAACTATGCATTTTTTGGCATCAATATCACAAAAGTGATATTGCGCCCTTTTCAGTGTAACACATCAGGAAGTACAAGATGTCAATATGTCTTGTTACCGGTGATGTGACTTTGATTACTTGGGTATGGTGGTGTAACCTCATGCTCTTAATATTTCATGTTTTCCACCTCTTTGTCTCTCTCTGTGTTACATTCTGTATAATTTCTTCAGATCCATCTTCCCATTCACTATTTCTTTCTTCAAATGAGCCTATTTTGTTGTTTTCACCTAAAAATTGTTTTTCTAGTTTTAACTCATTCATTAGTATATTCCCAGATATTTTTTAAATGTCCTGGTCAATTCTAGTAGTCTTTTGTTCCTTTATGATATTTTAATTCCTTTTTTTACTTAGGATTTATTTTACATTTTGTATCTGATAATTCAAATATCTGTAGTCTCTCAAAGTCTGATTCTGTAGTTTATTTCCTCTAACTCTTGTTCATGGCGGTTTGTTTCCTGGTGTGTTTAATGACTTTGGGAGGAAAAGAGGAGATGGATGCTTATGTTCGGTTGGATCTCTATCTACGGCAATTTTTTTAGGATGGGTGTCCTTGAAGTAGCTTCCTCTTAGAAGGATTTGCATTTGCTTTTGCTGGGTGCTTGGAGGTCACCAACACAGAGCCACTTAAATGGAATTTTGGGCTTGTTTTTTTAGGGGATCACACCAGTAGTAATATAAATTCAGGCTCAAACATGCATGAGTTAGGGACTTGTGGGAAAGAATTATCAGGAAAGACTTTTTCTTTATTTCTACTCTACTCAAACCCAAAACCAAAATACTTAACAATAGTCTCCCTGTGTAGTATGGCAACCTGTTTCTTTTTTTGCTTTTAGCAGCCAAGAATGTCATTCTTTGGAAGTTCCAGCTTTATTTGAGTTCCAGCTCAATTGTGACTCCCATCTTGTTTGGGTCCTGAGCTTTCTTTCCTATTCCCAGACTCTAGGCAAGGATGGGGATATAAATCCAGAACAGCACTTCCAATGCTTGTTTATCATTACAGATTCATAATCTTAATATGAAGTCCTCTGAGAAGTCCTTAACTTGTGTTCAGTTAAACCATGATATAAAACTGTTTTGATATATGTTTTAATCAAGCATTTTCTGGCATGCTAAACTGCAATGAGATTCTCTGTACCTTTAGCCCACCATATTGCCCAAAACAGAAGTCCCTAAGGTCTCCTGAACAACGGTAGGGGAAAAAACACTTCATGGTACAGTAAAAAAGGCAGGGTTTGCAATGATAATTTTTAAAAAGAGACCTTGGTTAAATTCCAGGTTCCTCAACTATAAACTATGACTAATAATCATAGAATTAACCCCCATGAGTAGTAAGAGAGAATAGAGTTTCCTACCAGTCCACATTTGTCATGTTTTGCCATTCCCTGCTGCCTAGAGTTAACTATTTTTATACACCACCCAGAATAGGTCAGCTTCCTCAATACTGTTGCAAAAATAGTTAGATGCCTTCTTTACCATCCATAAAACATCAGTAAGTTCAGAAAAACTAACCCTTTTAAGTCTGTTTAATTTTCTTTTTCTGTGTGATGACTATTCAGTAACCCAAAACTCTTCAAATTAGTCAGTTTTGCTGCATATCACCTTTGACAAATTCTCTTACTTTCGATTTAAGACTTCTTTACATTTTATCACCAAATGCCTTTAGGAAATGTTTCTTAATGCATATCTGTATTTAGCAAACTTGTGTGTTACATATTTTTTTTTACCTGGACCCACACAAATAAGACACAAAAGTTCAATTCTACATTGAACACCTGAAACAACATCAATAATTTTATTGTGGTAATGTGCTCTGCTCTAAAAGAGTTCAGGTTCTTAAATTTAAAATGCCTTGGAAATCCTTGGTTAAAATGTCTATTTGGCCAAACTTAATTTTGTGGTACCTGAAAAAAGTTCAGATAGAGCTCACAATCTGTTTTTTAAAGGCATGTAAAGTTTCTGCACCAATTAAAACATAATAATGCTTGGTTTCTAGATACATAAGACCAGAGATGTGGAAGGTGTTCAATAAATACCTTCCAAGTGGTACTAAAAAGGTTCAAGTGGGAAGTGCCGGCTCCTCTGACAGACTCCCAGACCTGAGAAGATCTTGCAGTGAAGAGACTGCAAACAATGGAGCCAATCAAGAAATGCTTCTGAATAATACAAACGATGGAACGCCTTGATTCTCAACATTTGGTTCAGGGACAAGTTTCAGTATTTCAAATCATTGTTGTTCTCTGGGCTTTGATATTTCACTGTTTATGCCAAATTTTGTCTAGAAGAAACAGTTCTTGGTTTTTATGAGTTTCACAGCCAGTTTCTTCCCTATTTCCTTCTTGGGGTCTGGAGATATTCCAACTTGTTAAGATACTTTTATATTTCTTCATTCCTTCCAGCTCTTCTCTTTGTTGCTTTACTTCAATTAAAGCCTTTCAACATATTTTTAAAATTTGAATAGATCCTATTTCCCACTACTTCTTGGCTCTAAAGCCTCATGCAGAGAAACACACAGATTTCAGCTGATTGATCCTAAATTTTCAAGTATTTATACTTTCTCCAATTCTTAATTTCAGCTGATTGATCCTAAATTTTCAAGTATTTATACTTTCTCCATTTCTTAATTCCCTTTTTTGTGCTGTCCATCTAATTCTTTTTTTAATATGAACCTTTTCTTGATAATATGGGGACCATCATCTTTTCTTTTCATAATTGACTGTTCTATCATGAAAATGAGATCCATCCCACAAGACCCCTCTACCTCTGCAGCTTTGAAGATCATTAATTCATTAAAACCTTTTCTGTTCTAGTCTTTTTTCCACAAATTTCTATTGACTGATGAGGGCTTCTACAACAAGATCTCTCCCCCAATCCCATCCCCACTTCCTGCAGCATAATCCTTTCTCTTTATTTGTTCATAAAAGGCTGTTGCATAAAGCCTCCCGTAATTGTAACTATTAGTTATTGATTACTTCTATGTTCCACCAGGAATATGCCTGTGATATAAAGGAAATATATACTTGGTCTTTGTCCTTGGTTGCTGGCAGAGAACTCCTAAAACCGTTGGAATACCCTGAGTGACAGGAGGTGAGAGGAGCATTTTTGTTATTCAAAATAAGCCACTTCCAACCACACCTGAGTTTATGCTAATGAGGTGACTCCTGGAGATGAAGGCTGATTAGTAGAGCCAATCATGTGATAAATGGGTGGGAACTTTCAGCCCCACCCCTCAACCTCCAGGAAGGAGATTGGAGCTGGAGATTGAATTCAATAGCCAATGGCCAATGGCTTAATCAATCATGCCCACATAATGAAGCCTCCATATAATCCTTAAACAATGGGGTTTGGAGAGCTTCTAGGCTGGCAAACACAAGGAGATGCTGGGAGGGTGGTGCACCCAGAGAGAACATGGAAGCTCTGCACTCATGCTCCATACCTTATCCTATGTTATCTCTTCCATTTGTCTTGTCCTATGTATTCATTTTTATAATAAACCAGTAATAGTAAGTAAAGTGTTTCCCTGAGTTTTGTGAGCTGTCCTAGCAAATTATTGAGCCTCGGGAGCAGGGGTCATGGGAATCCCCAACTTACAGCCAGTTAGTCAGAAGTAATAGATAACAACCTGGGACTTGTAACTGGTGACTGAAGTGGAGGATCATCTTGTGGGACTGAGCCCTTATCCAGGAGGAGCTTGTGCTAACTCTGAGTAGTAAATGTCAGACTTGAGTTAAACTGTAGGATACCCAGTTGTTGTCCCAAGAATTGAAAAATTGCTTGGTATGGGAAACCCACACATTTAGTGTCAGAAGTGTTATGAAAAGAAAAACAGTTTTTCCTTTTTTTAAAGCCTATGTCTGTATATAACATCTACACAATTCTTCCTCATCCTACGGTTGCTTACATATCTGCTTCTCCTACTAGCCTGTAATTCATTCATGTGTGTCCCTGGTTCTTTGCTCAGCACCTGGCAAACAAGAAGTGTTCTATAAATATTTGCTGTATGTCTGACTGAATAAATAAATGAGTACCTCATATAGCACTTCAGATAAGAAATGAGGAACTAAAAGCACACACAGTTTTTGAGCAATAAAAAATAAACAAATATAAATGTACATTTGTTCTGGGATGAACGTTGTATTATCTCTACAGGAGAAAATTAAAGAATTAGATAACATTATCTTAGACCTTATAGCTAGGATAATATATGCATAAATAGAATTTAATAATAATATAAAGCAAGACTTCAACAAGTGGAAGAAAATGTCTGTGACAAGTTGCATAACTGATGAAAAGTGGTTTAATAAAGCAATACCAAGAATGTCAGTGGGGAAACTTCTTGAAATCATACATAAAATTTAAAGCATAATTGAAAGAGAGAAGGAAGTTCTTTCAGTTCAAGAATGGTGTACGTAAAGGTACAAAAGTAGGAATTAGTAAACATATGCAGAGTATGGCAGGTTAGTTGTCAATAAATACTAGAGACACATTTAATGCAAATAAGTGGTTTTATAGCAACTTATGTAAAAAGAAAGGATTTTTCTATCCAGACTACAAGTAATTTTTTAAAAGGGAAATACAACTGGCTAAAGACATGAAAAAATAACTTACTATTAACTGGGTGGGGGGAGACACTCATTCACTCATACCACAAATATTTATTGAGTGACTACTATATGCCAGGCACGGTTCTAAGCACTGAAAAACAAAAGAGATAAAAATCCCTGAAGGAAAAGAAAGGAAATAAAATAAATGAGTAAATCACATAGTGTACTAGAAGGTGGGCGGTGCTATGTAGAAAAGTGAAGGAAGAGAGAGGAGAGGGAGTGTGGTGGTAGAATCAGGGGCGGCCACTTAGAGAAGGTAGTCCAGGAAAGCCTCAATGAGGTGGCATCTGAACTAAAACCTGATAGAAGAATTTCTGGGGGAGGAGCATTGCAGGCAGTGAGAATAACAAATGTGAAGAGCCTGATGTGGGAGCATGCTTCATGTGTCTGAGGAAGAGCAAGGAGGCCAGTGCGGCAGAAGGAAAGATAATATTTTTGATCCAAAAGCTAGGCAAATATAAAAAAAAACCCCCAAAACTCACAATATCAAGTGTTAGGAAATGTGAGAATGATACTCCTTTCACTTGCTGGTGGGAATATAAACTGGTACAGTCTTTTTGGAAGGCAATTTGGCAGAATCTACCACAATATTCATACCCTCTAACTCCAGTCTAGATTTGCGCATCAACAGGGGAATAGTTAAAAAGATTATAGCAGCAACTCTAGAACTTCGCCTTGGGGTTCTAAGCAGTCCAAGGAGCCCCAGGAATCCCAAAATTCCTTCATAGGGTCAGCAAGGATCTCGTTTTTCCTACTATATACCTATATGAGTCTGAATTTTCTTCATTCATTTCAACCCAAACATCACAACAGACTGTGTGAAGAAACATGAGAATTCTGCTAGCCTCTATTAAGTCAGACATCAAAGCTTTATGCAAAAATATAGAATAATGCCACTAAATTTTTGGAGATTTGGAAAATATAGTCATTTTTCATAAAAATGGTATTTATGTTTTTTTTTTTTTTTTAAAAAAGATGACCGGTAAGGGGATCTTAACCCTTGACTTGGTGTTGTCAGCACCACGCTCACCCAGTGAGCGAACCGGCCATCCCTATGTGGGATCCGAACCCGGGGCCTTGGTGTTATCAGCACCGCACTCTCCCGAGTGAGCCACGGGCCGGCCCAAAAATGGTATTTATGTTTTTTTTTTTTTTTAAAAAAGATGACCGGTAAGGGGATCTTACCCCTTGCCTTGGTGTTGTCAGCACCACGCTCACCCAGTGAGCGAACCGGCCATCCCTATGTGGGATCCGAACCCGGGGCCTTGGTGTTATCAGCACCGCACTCTCCCGAGTGAGCCACGGGCCGGCCCAAAAATGGTATTTATGTTAATTTGCAATGGCTGATTATTATTTAAATGAATTAATAAGTTCATTATAAGTTAACATTAATAAGTTCATTAATAAGTAACAAATTAAAATCTATTTTAATTTCTAATATAATAAATATCAGTATATATAAGCCACATAATCAAAACTTATTTGGGACTCTCAGTAATTTTTAAGGGTATAAAGGAGTTCCCAAGACCTAAAGTTTTAGAAGTTTAAATTATGGTATATCCATACTATAGAAAACTATGCAGCTATTAAAAGAGAATAACGTACTGACATATTTTAAAGTGAGAAAACAAATAATATGCATATAATCCCTTTTATGTAAAACCAAATTTTAAAAACTATATACATATGAACACAGACACAAACACAAATGTGTATATACACACTTTTGTACATGGCGTTTACTCCATATGAAATGTTCTTCCTATATTTACCTAAATAACTCCTAATCTTCTTTTAGATCTTTAACACAATCACCCCTTTCTCAGAGAAACCTTGCCTTATTTCACTAAGTCAAGTGAACCCATTACATGGTTCCATGATATCACGTACCTTTCCTTCATGGCACCTGACACTGCTATAATTTTGCATTTATTTGTGTACTCATTTTGATTAATATACGTCACCTATCTTAGATTATCAATCCATGAGGGCCAGAACCAAGTTAGTTTTGCTCACCCTTACATTCTTAGTCTTGTTATATCTAACACTCAGTAAATATTCAATAAATATATTTTGACTGAATTAGTAAAGTAATTTATGGTTCCAGGTTTGGAAACCTGAAAAAATTGTTTATAAAGAATTGGGGAAAGTGAAGAAGCTAGAAGGAAATGACCTAGAATCCTTTCACTTTTTACTCTACATAGTTCTATACTTACTAAAATTTTTACAAAGAACATATATTCATTCATCTATTACTCTGGAAATTAAAAATAAATAAAGAATTATTTTGACAACTGTTCTGCAAATCTTAAATTATTCTAAAATAAAAGTTTTAAAAAATTACTTCAAAAAAATAAAATAAAAAATAAACAAAGAGGTAAAGATACATTAAAAAAGAAAAGGAAGAGAAGGAGTAGCTTCTGTAAAGATAAAAGTTAGACTCTTCATGGTAGAGCTACATAGGTCACCTTAAAAAGCTGACATTTAAATATAAGATAATTAAAACCTATAGCTCTGTTTCCATGAATGGATGTGGAAGAAAGTCATGGGAGAGAAGTCAGTGGAAAAATCATTATTCAAAGAGAGTGTGGACAAATGAATGTAGCTGGAGAAGTTCTGCCAAATGACCTACAGCCATGCAGTCTTCTCTGGTACTAGAGGATCCCGTTATTGAATTTTGAATGTTGCTGGTGACTTTGTATTCACTTTATAGTTCTAATTCAACTGATTTATGGAATTTTATTATTTTCAATTTTATTATTTTATTATTATTTCTCAGTCTGGAGGACAAAGTTTAGATTAGAATGTTTCTTTTCTTCTTTATTAATTAAGAGATAGCCCTTAATGAATAATAGAAGTCCCATTCCTCAAACACAAAAATTAACACATCAATACAATTTTAATATTAATAATATGGGCAAAATGTCCACAGTATGTAACAAAGAAAGTAGTAAAAAAAAATTAATAATTCAAATGCTTGTTTCAGGTATCTCTTCTGCATATTCTATGTAACATGGCCAGTATAATTTGAACTTACAGAAATAGGCCAACTCAAAATTATGACTTCTTTGTATTGAAATGTCTTAGTACACTAATTAAAAATAGATGGATCTCTGGGATTCTATGATGGAATATCAAATGCTCTGGAGAGTTGTGCAAATACCAAATGATAACAAAAGTTGAATACAAGATTCCACATTTATTTTTTGGAAACCAACTATGCAGAGATAAAATGGGAGTGACCTAGTTCAGCCATCAAACATGTGAAAAGATATGGGGATATTAATTATACAGCTCTTAAAAAGAGCTAATACAATCTTAGGCTGCATGAAAAAAAAGAGCTCTTAGGAAATAAGAGTTTCACTACATTCTACATAGGGCAGAATGTATCTGAGGAAATGTATTCGGATATGGATGTCACATTCCAACATGTACAGGGAGGGATAAAGAATGACAAGCACAAAGCCTGGAACACTGAAGCAATTCAGTTTGAAGTGAATGAATGAGTGTTCAGAAGAGGGGAACTAGGGCAGTGAAAGGATTTGGAAAGTAAATCACATGACAAATAAGTGAAGAAAGTAGGATGTTAAGCCTGGGCACAGGGCCAGAAAAATAAAGATAACATAATTATGTTCAAGCACATAAAGAATTATCAGAAGTATATTTCACTGAAAATTTAACCAAAAGCTAAATGACCATCTGCTAAAGTTTCCTGCATCCTAAAAAGAATCTACTTAATCCTCCCATTTTCTTCCTGCCCATTCCCTGCAAAGTTCTTAAAAGGATAGTCCATACTCACTCTCTCTACTTCCTAAATTCTTTTCAGCAAAACTAGCAAAGTGTTGATAATTACAGAGGTTGGGTGATGGGTATAAGGGGGTTCACTATACCTTTTTCTCTAATTTTCTATATGTTTGAAAATCTTCATAACAAAAAGTTTTATTAATAAAAAGGATTATTCAACTTATAATTCCTTTCAGTTCCCAACCAGCTTTAATATAAACTTCACTCCTACCCTTACTAAATCTGCTTTCCAAGATTACCATTGACCTGCTAATTGTCACATTTAGCTATCTGCCTCTCCCAAGATCTCAGCAGCATGAAATACCAGTGTCTTCCATCATAAAACTATCGATCTTTCCATGTTTGCTACCACAGATAACAGCATCACCATTTAATCCCTCAAGATAGAAATTTTGGAATTACCTTTAACTCCCTCTCTTCTTCCTCATGTCCCACAAATCCCAGAGAGTCTGTATCAGAGATGTACCTTGAGATAGCCCCTCCTTTCCATGGTCCAGACTCTCATCTATTACCCGACATACATCAACAGTCTCTTGATGCTGTCTCTGCCAATAGACTCCCCTCAGTTCAGTCCATTCTCAATACAGCCCTCAGAGTTATCTTCCTAGTATGCAAAGCTGAGTATGTTGCCCTCTGCTGAAAAACCTAGGGATGCCTCCTTGTATTCAGTAGCATCCTATGCCCATCATAATATGGCCCAACCTATACTTCTAGCCATATATCTAGCCTCATGCACGCTCCCCATATGTACAAGATACACTGAACTTTTCACTTTTTTCTGAAAATATCATGTCATTTCATAATTGTGCCTTTAAACATACTGTACCCTCTGTTTGGCATGCCTTTCTCATACTTTCCATAAGGCAAACTGGTATCACATTTCCTAATCACTCAGTCATTCAGCAAAAAAAGTACTGAGCAGCTATCAATCCAATATGAGCCTTTACCTCAAAGAACTCATACTCTCATATATGTTCTTTTAGTACTTTGTTCATACTGCTATTATTACACTCACCACATTTTACTATAGTCATCCTTTCACCTGTCTCTCCTCCCAGGTGGATCATGAGATCTTTCAAGGCATGGTTCCTGTCTAATTAATTAATTACTCTTTACACATCTAGGATGCTGATTTTGTAAAAAAAAAACAAACAAACCAGGTTTTCTCTAGCTTTTGACTAGAGCTAAAGAATAACAAATAATGAAAATTTAAATTTTTAGTACTAGTATGTACTTACCTCATGGGTCCATAGTTTAGTATTATAAATGCCAATACTATCATCACACAGACAGCTCTTCGCTTTGGATTAGGGACTTTAAGCCTCTGGTTCTAAAGGAAATGACCACATTAAATATAGTTAAACTATACATCAATCTCACAAAAAGCAACACCTAAGATTTCTCCTCTTTACCAGTTATATGAATACTTTTCTTATTAAAAAAAAAACCAAAACCTCAAAGGTCAGAAAATTGTCCAAAAGACTAGAAAAAAGCCTTCCAAGTTTCCTTTTCTAGCAGAGAGAAAAGGAGAGAAGCAAAAGAGAAAAAACATAGTAATCATTCTGTTGCAATTGCCTCTTCACCCAAAAGGAAAGAATTCAACAATTTCATATTTTTATGAACGCCCAAAGAATTTTGAGATACTTCTGTAGTTTCTCTGTCTTTAAAATTATTGTTTTCAGTCACACACTGGAGTATTGCCATGTGTTTAGGGTCAAGATACAAAGAACACTATAAGAAGCCTCACTCAGTAGGCATCTATTTGGTTCAGAACAGCATTACAATGAGAAATCTTGAAAGCAGCAGATATCGCAAACAGAACTGAGAAAATTAACCTTCTTAGGACCAGCATGGCAACAGAATGCAAAAAATATAATAGTGGACAGGTAGACAGAGAAAAGATAAAAACATATTTTTATTTTGTACTGTTTCCTTTTTAAAAAGGGAAGACCTGGAAGGACTATTCAGGAGTCTCAATGTAATTCATTTAGTCAGAAAAGAGGGAGCTAAGGTAGTGGGCGAGGAGAAACCCAAGACAAGCAGACAACTTTTGTATGTAGATTGGGAGATACAATTCAAAAGGTCCTCTTTCAAATGCTTTACGCTTACTGCAAATGTTTTACAACTTATTGTACTCTCCTTTTCCTCATACTATTGCTTTACATAATTTAGTTTAAGAAGTCAAAGTTTCTCAATTTATTTTTCAGGAAAAAAAATACTTTAATTCATCTCATCTGGCTCTATCACTAGCACTCACCTCTGATACAACTTCATCCAGCTGCCTCTTCAGTGTCCCATTCTCTCTCTTCAGTTGCTCGTTCTCTGAAAGGGCAGCCTTTAACCTTGCCTCTAACCCTAACATATACTCTTTCTTCTTCTTGCGGGACTGACAAGCAGACTCTCGATTTTTTATCATACGTTGCTGTCTCCTTAGCACAGCAATCTAGGAAAAGTTACAATGAATCAGAATATTCTCATTTTAGAATCAGATCAAAATAGATCAGAACATACTGATTTTTTACAATTATTTTTAAACAACTATTGTTCAAAACATAGGTTACTGGCTGTTTTAAAACAGGTTTTTAAAAATACTGCTCAAACTAAGTAAATTAAAATTAAATAAATAAGGCTTTCTAAAACTTCAATGTTAAATAATTTCTTCTGGTGTTTTCTAAAGCTAATTTATTGACCTTCCAATTTTCCCTTTAGAAACTCCCTCAGAAAGTGCCTTTAAGTACATATATACATACACATATACCTTTAATCTAGATTTCTGGCCCTGGATTAATTGACTGTGCTCCAGAGCCATATATCCAATTACTTATAAAGCCACTTTTCTACTTGTAGAATCATTACTGCTACAAATTCAGTATGTGCAAACTGAATTCATTATCTCCCTCCACTTAGGTTTTTAAAAAATCTACCCATCTTCTATTAATATTAAGTATCTCTCAGGATATAAAAGAAGTGATCATTAACTATTATTTTTCTTTTATTCTCTATATTCACTCCCTCTCTCACTCACTCATTCACTCACTAAACGCATATTGAGTATATGCCAATGACCAAGTTTCTTCTAGTGAAAATTTATCTCAGTTAATCCTTTCTCTCTATTCACACTGCCACTCTAATAGTCACTCATTAACGCATCCCTAGTCCCTAGACTTTTGCAATAGACTCCTAACTATTTAAACTGTTTTCCATCTTATCCTGTCTACCATTTCTAAGATAAATTGCCCCCCCCAAAAAAAATTGTTTTATCTTACTACTCCATTGCAAAAACAAGCTAGCCACACATCCTAGCTACCCACCTTTTCTTTCAAGGCCTTCCATAATGTGACTACCCCCTACCTGACCATATCTTCTGCCCTAACTCTACAACTATTCAAGTCATATCCTCCAATCTTATCATTTAAGGTTGCTGCATGATCTCCACACATGTCTAACTCATTTCTTTATTCATACTGTGTACTCCCATTTGGAATACCATCTCCTATACTAACCTAATTCTAAAGTCCTTCCAAACTCCAATTATTCTACCTCACTGATTTTTTTTTTCTGAACAACTTATGCCCTTCTAATTTAGACAATACACCAGAACACTCTAATGGTCACAACTGTTCCAAGAGTGTTACCTCTCTTTTTCCATCTAAAATTTATACCTTAGAAGCCAAAACCATGTCTGCTACTTTTTTGTTTAATACCGACAGTATCTACCATAATCAAAACTTACTGAGCAAAATTATTTTTGTTATGTTTTCTAAACTAAGTTATGAGCCCATTGTTACAGCATTAGTTTAATTTCTTTGGGAGAAAGGGAGAGGTAGCAAAATTAAGCCCATAAAAAGCATGAAATAATAATATTTAAATGATTAGTGTAAGTACACAGATGGATGAATTACTGACTTCTATATTTTCTGTAATGAACTTTAAAAAATAAACATTCTACTGTGGAGTGTTAAATAACTCTTACTGAGACCAGTAAATAAAATTAAATAATTTAATATAGATTTCTTTTAAAATAAGAACGCCATTCCCACCCTGATACTATATTTCCTAGAAACAGGTTATGCCAAATTCAACCAAGGGATCTTCCAGAACCAAAAACTGTCAACAACCTTTCAATCAGAACCCACAAGGAAAAGAAACATTATATGAGATGTCAAAAAAGGATTTTTTTTCTTTTTTAATTGAAACTTAAAAGAATGCTGACCTTATATAACCATCATCTATAAAACTTCCCTACAGAACAACTTTCCCACTCTTTAGTAATGCTTAAACACACATGTGTGCACACACGCACACACACTCACAGCACAAAGCCATGATGGACTGATTATTCATCAATTTCAAACTATTCTCAGGACAATGACACTTTGTTCAGTCCACTATTATTTTTAATGATCTTCATTGTTATTGAGAATGCCAGCGTCCATAGTTAATATTTAATACTAGAGTGCTGAAGTATATAGAACACCAAGCAAGCACATAAAAGTTTCCCAGATGGAAGAGTTTATACTAAAAGTTAGTTAAAAAAAGCAACCTTACTTTTACTTATTTATTTATTTAGTTTTTGGTGGCTGGCCAGTATGGGGATCTAAACCCTTGACCTTGGTGTTACAAGGCTACAGTATAACCAGCTAAGCTAACTGGCCAGCCCAATGACTTTACTTTAAAGGCTAATTAATCTACGGAATTTGGAGAGACATACAGAAGGCATACCATTTAATAAGTTTCAAACAAAGATTAGGCATTTCTATAAACAATAAAATCACCTGCATACAGCATTATACAGCATCAACTTTATACAGCATTAAAGTTTCAAAGACTGCCAATCCTCATGCCTCATACTAAAAAATGAAAACCACCTGTGGTCAAATATTCATTTATTTCCATAGAACATGATAGATTATAGTAGTTCTGAAAATAAATATTCAGTACTACAATAAATACAGCGTAAAGACAGTAAAAATAAATGAAGCCCACAGGAATCACCAAACACAGGACTCCAACTTTTTATCTCAGCAAGCTGTCTTCAGCTACCTGAATATATAATATTTAAATTATTCTGTACTTCCTAGGCAAAAAATATACGTATGATTTTTAAACTAAACACACACACACACACACACACACACACACACACACACACACACACACACACACACACACACACACAGTGTGGTGTTTGGTGTTTTTTTTGGCAGGGGGGAGGAAGTTCCTTTATACAAAAAAAGGGATTACATTGTAACTGTTTTGTAAAATGATTTTTTTTTTTGCACACATATAATGTAGCATAATCATCTTTGACATGCAATGAGAATGGCAGCATACTATTTCAATTATCTTGATGGTTCATAATATATTTAATTACTCTCTTAATCGTCTTCATCATGTCAGACAAAAACGTTCAAATAAACTTTGTCTATCGGAAATTGATTTAAAAGCCAAAGAAGTAAATTTCTTGTATATTTCTTCTAAATTACATACATATATTATTACATATCATAGTAAACATATTTATAGATACATTCTAAAAGGCATGTATAGCTAAAATCTTTGGCAAATTTAATTTGTGGCAATAATATTTTAAATATTCAAATAAATTAAATATTCTAATTTGATTTTTCTTAAGAATCTTTTTTTTTTTTTTCTAAAAGATGACTGGTAAGGGGATCTTAACCCTTGACTTGGTGTTGTCAGCACCATGCTCACCCAGTGAGCGAACCAGCCATCCCTATATGGGATCCAAACCCGTGGCCTTGGTGTTATCAGCACCACACTCTCCCGAGTGAGCCACAGGCCGGCCCTTAAGAATCTTAAGTATACTCTTTTTTTCTCATAAAACTGTTTAAAGCACAAAAAGGAAAAATTTAGACTTATACTGTCTCTACTCTTCTCAATTTCATGATAGCCGAAATTTTGTTTCACTCTTTCTATTAAGTTTTGTGTGTGTGTGGCATATAACTAGTTCCCATTCACTAAAAATTAAAGAAGCTTCATGACTGGCAACCTGAACCACTTACTTGGCAGAGTCAAGGAAGTAATCTTTACCATGCAAATCCTTTCCTTTTTTTTTTTTTTTTTAAATAAAGAATGCCTTCTGATATATGGTATAATTTCCAGAATGAGAAAAGGTAGTAGACAAAATCCCTGCTAGATTGTAGGTCCAGGCTGCCCTATCCAATCTCATCTTCTGAATGAAGGAAAAGAACAACCAATAGGGAGGTAAAGGCGGGAATATGCACCAGATGCTCTTAGGAAAGCTACAATATAGGCACAGCCTCTAGAAGAAAGGAATGACCTGAGTCCTGTACAGAAGGATCTTCAAAGGATCCTCAGGGCAGTTTCCTGTACCTTCAGTTAATGACTTCTCTGCTTCCTGTCTCCCTAGAAATATTTGGTGTAGCTATATAAAAGTAATAGTAATTTAAGTCATTAAATGACAATTCTACACTAGAAGTCAGGTGTCCTTAATTCTTGACCCAGCACTGCAATGAATTATGTAATTGGAAGATCTTAGAAAAATTACTTCTCCTCTTGGAGTCCATTTATACATTAGCAAAAAGAGGAAGTTGCACCAGAACAGTGTTTTTGAAACAATTATAACTCGATGTCAGGTTGTATGATCAATTAGTGGATCACTACTGCCTTTAAAAAAAAAAATTGACAGAAAAGCACAGGATAGAATTTAAAAAAACAGAGTGCTTTATATATAGTAAGAGTTTATTGCTTCATGAGACTGTAAATGAGAGAGATTTAAAATACATTTCTTACTGTGGACAAGAAAGTTTAAAGCCACTCCATTAGTCCTCTAAAGGTCTCATCAAATCCAAAAACAAAATGGTTCTAGGGCTGATGGTAAACATATAAACTTAATTATCATGTAGCACAATAATACTGTATCATAAAATATGGATCAGATTAACTCTGCATTAAGTTTTATCTGATACCACCAAATCACTCAAATAAAAGTCAGTCTTCATAAAACTTTGTCCCTCATGACTTAAAATTACCTGCTACCTTAATTTTTAAAAATTAAGTCTTAGACTACCTTAATTTTTTTTAATTAAGAGAGTACATTTGTAAAGGGAGAAAAAAGGGAGCAGGAAGTTTCAAGACTTAGGTAATTTTAAGTTTGCACTGCATCAGGGCTGCCTCAAAAGTAAAGCCCCATTAATGGAGCACAGAGTAATAACAACAGAACTGGACTGAGAGAAGACCTAGGCTTAAATCCTAACTCAACTGTAACAGGTCAAATGATCGAGGTGAGGAGCAAATGCATAATAGACATGAAGGTTCTTTGTAAGCTATAAGGTACCATACAAATATAAGTTTCAGTTAAAAAAAAAAAAATATATATATATGTATATATATACCCTGCAGCAATGAATAGAGTGAGGAGGTAAAAATTCTCAATTCCATCAACAAGGAATCTCATACCTGCTCTGATAAAACTGCAACTAAAGCAATATCGGAAATATCTGCCCCCATTCCAGCTCCTGTTTTCAGATTTCAAATACAAAAAAAATACAAAAAACCCCCCCCGACAAAACCATGAAATCTTATGTAGTCACTGCAAAAGCAGGAAAACAGGGCCTAAGAATAAAGATCTAATACACACTCCTCTAAGATCCCTCAGTTTGATCCTTACTCTGTATCAGGGTCCTGATTCCCCTTGAAGGGTGTTAAGAAGTTTAAAGTGAGTATTTGCAAGTTATGTACTTAGGAAAGTACCTGGCACATTAGCCATCTTAGCAATATGGCCTTGGCTGAACCAACTGATCCCTTCAGTGGTAAAATGATAATAAATAATGTTCACTTTACAAGGATTTTGTGAGAATAAAATAAGACTATGTAAAAACAAATGATTTATAGTCCAAAACAAATGTGAAGTACTGGAGGCTGGCCTGTTAACTCACTTGGTTAGAACATGTACTGATAACACCACAGTCAAGGGTTTGGATCTCCTTTTGGCCAGCTGCCAACAAAACAAAACAATACAAAAACAAATATGAAGAACATATCAAAACTACATTAGAAAAGAGCTGAATTCTTCAAAAGAGTCAATGTCAAAAAGACAAAGGCAGTGAAAATGTTTCAAATTAAGGAGGCTAAAGAAATATTACAACTAAATGTACTATCTGACGTCACATTGGATCCTGTATTTCAGAGGGAAAAAATCCAATAAAAAATATTAGATCAGCTGACAAAATTTTAACACTGACAGTTGACTGAAGTATTTTATCAATGTAGATTGATGAAGCTGATAACTGTACTGTGATTATATAAGAGAATATCCCTATTCTTAGGAAATACACACTGAAATATTTAAGATAAAAGGACCAGAAGGCATAGTTTAGGAAAAAAATTGTGCGTATGTATATGTGTGTATTTGTATGTGGATGAATGGAAGGATAGAAAGCAAACAAAAAAAATGGGGTAAAATGTTAACAAGTGAATCTGGCTAAAGAGTACACAGGTGTTCTCTGTACTATTTTTGTTTTTGCAACTTTTTAAAACTTTAAAATTATAAGCAAATACAAAATTGAATGCACACACACACAGCTGCAGCGCACACACTTATAAGAAGGACATAAGATACTTTCCTTTAGAACTCATAATAGAGGGAGGTAAGAGCCACAGAAAATTCTAACCATAACACTTTTAATCTCTGAATATCATTCCTTAATCACTTGTTACCAGTCACAAGTTCTCTTCTCTTAACAATATTCTTTCACATAGTTGTAAAACAGTAATCTTCTGGAGGGCACACCCCTTCAAGAACATATACCCATTGATACTTTCATTTAAAAAAATCTACCATTCTTCTTCATGAATTATTTGTATATTTTTTCCATTGATTTTTAGATATTATAACTTGCATTTTTCTCACTGATTTATAAATACTCTTTATATATATATTTTTAAAAACTATGAAAACTTGTACATGAATGTTCAAAGCAGCATTATCCATAATAGCCTAAAAGTGGAAACAACCTAAATGCCCATTAACTGAAGAATGGGTTATCCAAAATGTGGTATATCCATACAATGTCATATTATTCAACAATAAAAAGGAACAAGTACTGATACATGCTTCGACATGGTTGAACCTTGAAAAACATTACAAGTGAAAGAAGCCATACACAAAAGGTCACATAGTGTATGATTCCTCAATATAAAATATCCAGGAGAGACAATTCTATACAAACAGAAAGTAGATTACTGGTTGCCAGGGCCCATAAAGGAATGAGGAATGACTACTAATGGGTATGAGGTTTCTTTTTAGGGTGATGAAAATATTCTGGAATTAGACAGCAGTGATGGTTACACAACTCTGTGAATATACTAAAAACCACTAAATTGTACACTTCAAAAGAATGAACCTTACAGTATGTGAATTTTATCTCAAAGAAGCTGCAAAAAAAAAAAAAAAAAAAAAAAAAACACAACCTAGGAAGCTATGGACTCTCTCCCCAGACAAGAGCACATGCATACAAAGTGTCACAATTACATGAGGCAAGCGGTGAGGTGAGGAAAAGAAGATTGTCTATGGAAGCACTGAAACCTATCCACGGACTTCACTAAGAAGTCCTGTGACTGGCACTCTCACACAGTGAGAGTAGAAGAATAAATAAGAACTAGCCCGATGTAGGGTCATTTGGTAAAACCTGTCAAAATTGAAAAAGTACCTGTCTTCTGACTCTACAATTCCAATTCTAAGAATTTCACCTACAGATATTCTTGTACATAAACAAAATGAAATAAGTACCCATTTTTCAACAGAAGAATGTTTATCAAGAAAAATATTGCAAAAATCTTAAATAATTATGGTACTCCTATAAAACAGACTAAAATGGAGTTATTAGAAGAGTAAGAGGCTGGCCAGTTAGCTCAGCTGGATAGAGCACAGCCTTGTAACACCAAGATCAAGGGTTTAGTTTCCCATACCAGCCAGCTGCCAAAAAAAAAAAAAAAAGAAGAAGAACAAGAAAACTTTTGATGCACTGATATGGAAAGATCTCTAAGATGTATTAAGTGAGAAAAGCAAGTTTCAGGACAGCATGCATAGTATGCTACCACTTCTGTAAAATAAGTCAATAGGTAAAACTACAAGTATTTATATATTAAAGAACCAGAAAAGATCCACACAACGAGTAAGAGTGACTGCTTCTGGGCAGGGGAACCAATTGGCTAGAAAGCACCTGGGGCATGATAGGACTGTCTCCCTAAAATAAGTATCCAGAGAAAGGGTGCAAGAAGGGAAATCAGAAAAAAGAAAGAGATGTATTTAATTATTTATTAAGATAAATCAGCATACTTTAAAAACAATTATTTATTAAGCTTATCAAGATGCCAAAGTGAAAAATACAGAATAAAGAATGCTAAAGTTGCCATAACATGAATCTATCTTAATGCAATACATCAGGATGGAGGGAAAAAAACTGTTCACTGCCTTTTCCAAAGCTACTGTAATCACAGATGAAATCTAACTGCCAAAATCTTTATTCGAAATAAATTTTTAGAAGCCCCAAACCTCCATTTAAAAGAAAAACTGCAAATATTTTAACAAACCATGTTTTTCTTTTATTTGCAAAAAGTCCCTTGTTGCAGCAAAGCCAAAAAGGAGTCAACACAGAAGTAATTTTTTTACTAAAATCTGGATAGCTTTTCAAATCTTTCCAATGAATTTGTTCTGATGGATTCTTCTACTTTGCAGCCTATAGAAATATCATGATCTCAATGTCTTTCTTGTTAAAGAATTTAGTTACTAAAAAGTGTCTATTCATTATTTATCTTCTTAGATCGAGGCTAGCCACATAATTTAAGAAGATTCAGCTCACATTTTGACCTAACAGAATATCTATTCTTGGGTGTTACGGATTAAACAAGCAGCTTAAGTGTTTACAGAAGTTTTGCTTTTTTTCTGAAATAGAACACAAGCACCTTCCATTTTTCTGAGTTGCTTTGTATTGCAAGTAGATTATTGTAGACTCATATTTTTCTTGAGAGACATACTGTAGGGGTGTTTAGTGAGTTTTGCTCCTACATATTTTGCTGGGTATGCTAATGATGCAAGGCCCTGACCACTCTACTCAGGCCATTTCTCAGGGTTGAGTTTCCAGCAAGCAACCTTGAAGGATGAGGTAAAGTCTCCCCCTGGACAATGAGGAGGCTTGCTTCCCGCTTGCTTCCCACTTGCTTTAAAAGTGACAGATTCCCTAAGCTCATGTTTCTCCACTGCGGAAGAGGAACACTGTGTGCAGAGCATCCATCCGGTCCCATATCACATCATTCACATACTAACAATACTTAACAATATCTGACATCTCTAACTTAACTGTATAACACCAATTCTGGAGAAAAGAAATACAAAATTCCAATTTGGTATGCCAGCGAAATCCCCTTCACATCATTTCTCACATCTGCAAGCTAGTGAAAAGGGATTCCCCCAGCACCTAGCTTCTTATGATGGCTCTAAGGATCCATGGCAGGGACTTCCAAAGAGAAGTCCTTTGGGGATGGAGAGAATCAAGGTCCCTAATGAGAGAATTAGAAAAAGTGTGCAAAGTGATGAAGGGTTCAGAACATGTTTGGTGGGGTGAATGAGCTAAAGGCAGGAAGACCTGGGACCTCCTGGCAGTATAGTCTGTATTCATTAATCAACCTCCTATCTGAGGTTATTTCTAGTTCTATGCTAGTTCTGGATCATTTTCTTTCCATTTTTCCCACCTACTGATTTCCATTAAGAGTCTTTGCTCCACCTTGATCCACTATGGAAGATGCAAATATAATTTCACCACTTTTTTCCTGTTTTTTTTTATGCCAATAACCAAAACAATGTAATTCCATAACTTTAAAAACAGGGCAGTAATGTTTCATGAACTTTATGGGATTATGATAGGTAGGCAGAAGTAGTGAGTGCAACACAGATTTAAACAGACTGCTTGTTTTCACGCCCTTAGTTTGACATCTGGCAACATTCAATAGCCCTTTAGAGAAAGATAAGAATGCTCCCTTATGAAGTCAACTTTGTAGTTCCAACATTGCCATTTATTAAGAAACTGCATAGAGAATTTCTACACCGAAATGAGAGACGATGGTCATTTTTTCCATTAGGATCAGAGCCAAAAACAAACCATATTTCTTGAAAACTTAGGTGAGGTTTCCAAGAGTTAAACAGAACAGATTTACCAGCAAAAGGCAGGAAGAGTAAGATTATGATTTGAACCAGGCAAACTGTTTCACAATAGAAAATGTTGTACTTAATGCAGTTTGCAGAATATAGTATGGTAAAAATACTACTTATGGCAGTAGCAGGCCTCTCAAGAGTGAAGCCAGCCAAACAAAAGAACTAAAAAAGGTATGCAAAAAGAAGCCATGTCAGCATTACAAAGCCACAAAAAACTGATACAATTTTTTTTGCTGAATTACAATTTTTCCACCATACTTTTGGTTTAAAAGCACAAAAAGTACATGATGAAAAAATTTTCTTTTTGGCCATTTTCAATTAGGATTTAAACTAATTCAAATTTATCCTAATTTAACAGGTTTTGAGTCTAACAAACACATGCACTGTTGAGGTCAACCAAATTACTAACAAAGAAGACTATATGAACAGATCAAAGTTCTCTTCTACAACTCCTTCTGGAACAGATTTACTTTGGGTTCCTGAGTGGCTTGGCCAGCTGATAGGACAGACTGATGCTTCTTTATTTGAAATAAACATTCAGTCAAAACCTCTACCAAAAAACTCATACTAAAAAGGCTTGGCTCACTTCCTGATGTGCTGGCCAAGTAAAAATAAGCACAAAAACCTCAATGCAAGTTGACTAGAAAATATTTTAATCATCTTTACGTCTCTTGCACTAAACATAGAATATCTGAACCTTTCTTTTACAATACTGTCAACTCTAAATTTGGAAAAGTAATAAGAAAACTAGCCAATAAATATTGCTAAAAACAAAAGCTAATACTTGTTGCTTCTATATATCCTCATCTCACACATCCTCCAGTTCCTCAACATTAACTGAGACTTTGTCAGCAAATTATCCAACCAACTTACAAAGCCCCCTTAAGAGTGCAAAAGGAGGGCCAGCCCCGTGGCGCACTCGGGAGAGTGCAGCGCTGGGAGCGTGGCGATGCTCCCGCTGCAGGTTCGGATCCTATATAGGACTGGCCGGTGTGCTCACTGGCTGAGCACAGTGCAGGTGACCCCACACCAAGGGTTGTGATGCCCTTGGGCCGGCCCAGTGGCGCACTCAGTAGAGTGCGGCGCTCCCACCAAGGGTTCGGATCCCATATAGTGACCGGTCCGCTCACTGGTTGAGCGCGGTGTGGGGGCAACACCGAGGGTTGCGATCCCATTGCCGGTCACGGTACGGGCGCGACACCGAGGGTTGCAATTCCGTTACTGGTCATGAAAAAAAAGACAAAAAGGAAAAAAAAAAAAGGGTTGTGATGCCCTTACCACGAAAAAGACAAAAAAAAAAAAAAATGGAATTGAAAGATAATATGAATCTTTCCATGAACAATTTTGAAGACCCCTCATATATTAGAATGTAATCATATTTAAAAACAGGGTCTTCAGAGAGGTAATTAAACTAAAATGGGGTCAGTAACATGGGCCTTAATCCAATATGACTGATATCCTTATAAGAAGAAGAAATTTGGACAGAGAACACACACAGAGAGAAGACTAAAGAACTAATAAAGGCTATCTGGCTAATAGACCGACATATAATTAACTGAAATATGTTTAGAGGCTACAAAATGGGTTGGTGGCATACAATGATGATTGCCAACATTAAGATTATCTCATTATTCAGATATTAAATCTAAAAGAAGAAAAAAGGCCTCCTCTGGTTTTTAAATACAATGACTGTATCAAAAAATCTTAGGATTAGAAGGGACCTTTCTATAAATTACCTGCACATGTTCCAGATATCTCCTCTGGAATAACTCAGAACAATTCTATTTTCCATATGACAACCTTCATTTCCTAGAAGATGGCTCCCAGGTCTACTTTCAGTCTTTTCATTTTACTGAATCATTCCAACCCTTAAACCACTCCTCTACTTATGACACAATTTCTATACACCCTCCCCTTCCTAGCTATGTTCCTCTGGACTTTCCCGTGATTGAGATATTATAATACGAATGCCAACTTTGCTTAGTATTTTTTTTTCACATCATGTGTTAATATTTTTGACATACTGTTGGCCTATATATTTTTAAAGTTCTATTAGTCTTTATCTTTTTTCATGTCTAAACTTTTTCACACAAAATATTTTAAATATCCTAACACATCACATAAAGGTAACTCTAATATTTTCTATTCTAGTTTCACTTGGCAGTATTACACAAGAAACACTCAAGTTCATAAGTTAAAGAGTATATTAAAAGGAAATTTTAAGAGATCATTTTAAAAATCCTCTTTCATAACTCTTAACCTTTTCCATCTCCTGTGAAAAACATAAAGTAATCCCGCCTTACCCATGGTTTTGCTTTCCAAGGTTTTAGTTACCTGCAGTCAACTGTGGTCTGAAAATATTACATAGAAAATTCCAGAAATAATTCATAAATTTTAAATTCATAAATTTAACATGATGAAATCTTGCACCATTGTGATCCATCCTGCCCAGGGTATGAATTATCCCTCTGTCCAGGATATCCACTCTGCACATGCTACCCACCCTACTAAGTTAGTCACTTAGTAGCCGTCTTGGTTATCAGATCGACTGTCATGGTATCACAGTGCTTGTGTTCAAGTAACTATTATTTTATTTAATAATAGCCCCAAAACATAAGAGTAGTGATGCTGGCAATTCAGATATACCAAAGAGAAGCTGTAAAGTGCTTCCTTTAAGTGAAAAGGTGAAAATTCTCAACTTAATATGGAAAGAAAAATCATATGCTGAGGTTGCTAAGATCTGCCTAAGATAGAACAAATGTTCTATCTGTGAAACTGTGAAGAAAAAAGAAATTAGTTCCAGTTTTATAGGCACAACTCAAACTGTAAAAGTTATGGCCACAGTGCATGATAAGTGCTTAGTTAAGAGGGAAAAGGCATTAAACTTGTAAACGGAAGACATGAACAGAAATGTGTTCTGATTGACAGCAGTCGGGTTCAGTACTATCTGCTGTTTCAGGCATCCACTGGGGGTCTTGGAACATATCCCCCTTGGATAAGGGAAACTACTGTACTCTTTTTTTACTGGTTGTACAACAACTTTATTTAAAATATCACAGAATCGTTTTGGATTTTTGTTACTGTCGTTCTCTTACTTTCTGAAGAAATTTTCCCATGCACCAAAAGGAGTGAAAGATTAAACCCCTACCTTCCACAATAATTAACATTTTGCCAATCCTATTTCCTCTATCCTTTGCTCACCACTTCCCCACAGAGTATTTTAAAGCAAATCATGACCTCATATCATTTCATCTTCAACTGAAACACATACTATGTATTAGTGCCTATTATATTATAAGTACCGTACTTACTTCTTCTAGTTCGCAAAATAAACCAACATAATAGTTAAGCCTAATCCTGTACCATGGTCTCTATTCTTATATGACACTAATTTCCCTATTCCATGTCTTAGTATGCATTGTTTTCAATACCTATACAAGCTACAGGACTCTTATTCTAGAAGTGGGATGTTCTACTTTCATTAGGTTTCCTTTGTTATGGGTTTTTACACTATTGCTGACTGAGATTAGTTGGTTGTATTTATGCAACAGTGGAGCAAATTTACAACTAAATGGGTCACTGGCATGCTGGTTAATAAATTCTGGTAGGCAGATCATACAGTATTCTGATACACTTGCATAACTCACAGGATTTAAAAAATACTTTGCAAAAGTACTTTACCTAATGAAAGGGTGAATTAGCAATATTAACAACTAGTAATATCCATTTTTATTTTAAAGAAAACATACAGGCTTTGCTTTCCCAATCATAATTTTAGAAAATCCCCTGTTAGACTGATTATTTAACTTTAATTTTCATTAAATTTTATGACCATGATGTTCAATTACTATTTAATACATAGCATGAGATGTTTCAAATCACTTGGAAAGAAAGCAAGAGCTAGCAAGTACTGTAACAGGATTTAGGGAGTAACATATCTTAGGAAACTCTACATGATTTATAAATTACCAGAAATCCCTACAACATGCTAGAAAGTTTGAAGGTCTGCAAAGATGAGAAAGTACCAAATAATCATTAAGAGACAGAATTCCAAAGAGTAGCAAGTCATCATCACACAATGGTGAAAACCCTTCTAAAAGTCAAAGGAGAAGCTAAATATAAAACCTGCCTAAAAAGTAGTCTACAGACTCTTATCTCAGGAGTTGCTAAAAACATTTCAATCAAGAAACATGAAAGAATCCATAAAATATTAGTGGATGATAGGAGACTGGGGTGGGGTAGGGAAAGGCCTTGAGGAATGCGATGAGAGGGCTCTAAAGGAATAAAGAAGAGGGAGGTATGCATACTTCACTTTTCTTCAAACCACTGCAGACTTTTAAAAACATTTTTCACTTAGATTCTAACGTAAGAGGTCTTATCCTAATTTTTCACCAAAGATTGGATGTGCACCTTTATATATTCTTTTATTTAATGCAATATAATAATTTTTTAAGTGCTTTTTGGTTTTTTGAAGTCCAGTATTACAAAAGCACTAAGTTTCAAAACTTACATCTGAACCCACACTTCTCATGGTACTATGTAGGACAGGTTTAGTCACGGAAAGTTTTCCATTCACTGGGCTATTTGCCACAGGCACCGGTACCACATTCACCACATGATTAGGTAGTTGGGTGACTCCCCCAGCAACAGCAAGGACTGGCTGAGCAGAGGGCAGAACTCCAGGTGCCTGAAGTTGCACCACAGTGGGTTGAGAGAGCAAAACTGTCTGACCTGCATTAGAAAAAAGAAAAGGAATCAGAGGGTACGTATCTATTGGGGTAAGCAAAGCAGTTTAACATTTAGGTCTCTTCTGCAGATTTTATAATAGGTAAAATCAACAGTGAGGGATTTGACACCATCAATTAAAACATGACAATAGCAGCACTTACTCGTGGTGACACTTGTTGTGTTTGAAAGGAAACCAACTAAATTCATTCTTATTGAGTTATCATTAATAATATATTCCCACATTTATCTTTCTTAACTATACACATATCAAATTTGCTGTTATACATAGATTTTTCTAAGTATTAACCTCTGAAATTTATTAGTGCTAAAATGATTTTTCATATGTAAATAACAAATCTCTTATAACAAACACAGAGAACCATATATTTTAAGTTAATAGGATTTACAAATACATTCAATACCAAAAATATATGAACAGACTCAGTAACTCAACACTAGAAGAAAAAGGCACTATAAATACCAAAAAACTTAAACCACTAGATTTGAATTCCTAGCTAACAAGCACAGTAAATATAAATATTTAATTTAAAATAGTCTATAGAATACTAACCCTTACCCTCCCCCCCCCCAAAATGGCCTTCAAATATTTTCTTAATCTTTACATTTTCTTAGTCTTCATATTTTAAACTTAGAGTAATCTGAGGAGAATTTTGTATCGTTAACCTAAAGAAGACACATAACACTGTTCTATTAAAACTTTTACTTGCCGGCTAAGTGTTTCCTTTCAGATCTGGCCTATTTTATAAGGTGTTGAAAGCCTGGCCTAATATCCACAGCAGCTTGAGCCTATCTGGCAAACTAAAAGTACTACAGTAACCGGCAACTAAAATTTCATATGAATTTCTAATTCTTCTCTAAGAAAAAAAAAGCATTATACTTGCAGACAGTTTAATATGGCCCATGTAAAACTCAGCTCAGTACTTCAAAGGATCGCGGAAAACTAAAATAAAAATAATGCTTCAGAACACCTGTTTTTAAGAACATCTGTCTTGGCTAATAAAGGTCACTTTTATAAAATCAAAGTCTTTGTTTCAGAAAACAAAAAGTACACTCAAAAGTAGCAGAATTTAATTAACAGCATTTTATCCCAGATCAATTAGTAAATTAGGAAGAAGTGTCTTAAATTAATTTCACATATGTACAATTTACTTGAGCGTTACCTTCTCATACTCCCTTGGACTAACTTTTTTCATGAAATAAAAACATACAAAACAGGAAAATGACCTATCAGCGCATGTAAATATGCTTATGCCAAATATGCAAATAAAAACAATTAATACATAACTAGTATGTGACTAAGTATTAGGTATGTAATAACAATAATAAGAAATTACAGTCAATTGGGCACTATGAAAAGACATATACATTTCAATGAAAACTTAAACCAAGCATTCCCTACTCTGAATATAAATACTTTTCTTTAATACCAAAAAATAGCATGGTCACTCAAGATGATTATGGCTGTCCTTTCAGTTTCTTTGGATTGAGAAAACACATGATGAGAAAAAGCTACTAAGAATTTAGTAATGATTTAAAATGAATTTGTAGTTTAATAATCAGAAGTATAATTACAAAAATGTGAAAGACAGCATATACGAAACAAACTACTTATTTGGTCTCAAGAAAATGCTTGCCACAAATATGAATTTACAGATGCCATGCAAAATGCCATAAAGATACTATTCCCATTACCCACACCCCAGAATCTGTAGTCTACAGACTGAGAACCACTGACTTAAACCAATATTTTGAGAAGTGCATTCTAGGAAGCAATCCTCTGAGTTTAATAATTCCATATCCTCTGAGTTTAAAAATTACGATAAAAGGACTCCAAAAAGTAAAACACTGTTCAACGAACTTTGGGATTATTCTAAAGAACAGAAGAGGTGGTAAGCATAAAGAATTAAGTCACTTCACAGAAAGGTTCCTACTTCTAGCTCCAGTTACAGATTTAAAGCACTGGCAGACAACACATGCAGATGGCTTTGGAATATTTCTTAAAACCAATTAAGAAAAATAATCTAAGTCTGACTGGCCACTGTCTAGTTATCACTATCTCCTTGCTGAGAGAACAGCATCATGGAGAGAAGGAGATGGAAGAATACCAAGGCAAGGTCTGTGTACCACATGTGGCTTAAGTCCTACCAGCCCCTGCTGCACCCTTTTTTTCCCATACTGCACATCAAGCCCTTTCATCCCAGAGTATCCTACTATCCTCAAATTACCCAACATCTAAATCAAGGATCCTCTATATATCTTAGGCATGTTTGGGTTCAAGACAAAACGGGGGGAAATGACTAATTTTCTATTACAATTTGTTCAAGTAAAAGAACAAAAAACTCTCATGGTAACTTCCTAAATGCTGATCTGACCACAAATGACAATGCAAAGGACTGTTTGGGGCCTTAGTTAGCAGCTGAACATAGTTACTACTGTTCCTAATGTGGAAACAGTTAAAAAGGACATACTAAAAGGCTGTTTATCCATTTCAGTATGCTCAAAATACTCTTTGGCATTACATGCAAATCCTCCTTAATGGAATATGGCTGGATTCAATGCTGGATACTTTTGACCATGCATGACTCACTGATTGGCAGTTCTTTCTTTCCAACTCTCTTCAAAGATTTCAAACTACTTGTATGTATCAAATATTTACTGAATGCCTACTTTGCCTAAAATAGTATAGCTGTGTGACTTTGGGCAAATAATTCCTCTGTGTCTAGTTTTCTCATCTATAAAATGGAGAGAGTAGCACCTAACCTCACAAAGCTGATATAAGGATTAAATAAGATACTGCATTTAAGCACTTAGAAGAGTGTTTGGCACACACTAAGAGCTTAAATGCTACTTATTATGATGATGATTATTAATCTCCTTTTCTGTATAATAATAGCTCCCATAAGGTCACTGCACGTATTATTAATTCATTAGTTCTCACAGTGACTCTTATTTAACCATTTATGTAAATTTAACTCCCAAATTAAAGGGTAGAATTCTTGAGAACAGGAACCACATCTCATCATTCTGTTAGAAGCAATATAGTATAGTGATTAATAACACAGACTCTGAGCCAGACCACCTGGGCTCAAGTTCTGCCTCTCCTTCTTACTAGGAGAGTGACGTGGGGCAAGTTATTTTACCTCTATCGCCCATTTCAATGATTTGCACCATCTTCTACCCAAAAAGCCCAAGACAGAAATACAGAAGTCATCCTAGATACCTTCTTCTCTATCCTTTGTTCCCCTTCCATACCATCCAATTACCAAGACCTATGGTTCTACACTTTTTAACATCTCTACTCTTCATCTGGTTCTCCATTTTCACTGATATTCCAGGCTTTCACCATCTCTCACCTGCTTTACTCATAACAGTTTTAAAGGATGTATAGGACTTAGAAGTAGGCAGAACTTGTTCCAGGTTGGTAGAAAAGTGTGAGTCAAAAACAAGGAAAAACAAAAGAATCCAAGGCATAATGACAGATTAGCTGGGCTAGAAGAGAGGTTTGTAGAAAAAAGTGACATTATAATGTAAAGTTAGAAAACTAAACTAAAGCTAGATTGTGAAGGATTTTGCATTCCAAACTAGAGAATTTGAACTTAGTAAATCCTATAGGAATTACTACTTCTTTTTCAAAGGTAAAATACCTACTACTGGTACTAACATGGATTAACTGTAAAATGCCTTACTTGATTTTTTTCCTTCTTCCACCCTCCCCATTCTCAAATAAATGGAAGACATATACTTAAGCTGTGTGTTACAGTAATAACATCACCTCTCTAGATTATACTATATATAGACAAGGTTCAGTGCCTCATATTAGCACACACTCACAAAATATAAGTATAGTCTTCAGAACATGGGAAAGCGTTAAAGTTCTGAATAATGTGTGATTCAGGTTTCTGGAACTCATAAACTGCTTGGAAAAGAACAGTTTGCCTTCTTGCTGTACATAAGATCTTCTATCACTCAAACACAGCCAATGGCCTGCTAAGACCAAATTCTTAGGCATACCTCCTGCTTTACACACTTGCCATGTTAATGTCAGACTTTTACTTCTCATGGATGTATTTTAATAGCTTATACGAACTATAGTGAGGTTGTTCATAAGTTTAAATTCTTATCCTTTGGGAAGACACATAACCTTTTGAGATCCTGAGAAAAGTCTTGGAGACCATCCCTAGAAAAATCCACATATGAACATACAGTAAATCTTGCACTTTATTTCAAGGACTTCATGAACCATTAACACTCATTTACAGATCACAAGAATATCTATTCTACAGGATTGCTATTTTTCATATGAAAAAAGCAGCAGTTTTGACCCTGTACTGAGAAGGCAGGCATTTCAAACAGTTTTTGATGGATTTTCACTGATCCATCCCTCTTCTCATCTAGTTCTTCTTTTTATCAGTGTCATATTATCTAGACCATGTAATAGAACAGTTAACAGAGTACCTAGAAATCAAATTTATTACTTTGCCCTCATGAAAACCATGCCTCAAAGAAATGAGCTAACTATCCCAAACTAGAAATACAGCTACAGAAGGAAATGTAACATTGTTGTTTACTTACAACCAATAATTCATTGACAACTAGACCTACTTGGTACCATCAAGCTAAATCCAGAGAAAATGCTGCATAAGATTTCTTCTACTCAAGTGTACTCATATCAGTATGAGTACAATGATGATTAATCTGCCTAAGACATTCCTACGTGCTATGCAAATTATTCCCATATCTGAATAGTACCAAATCCTCAAACTTGAACTTCTCTCAATAGCAACCTAAAATTCTTATAGAATCATAAGTATGTGAGGCCATCTGGTGGATAAAATACAGAAACACAAATTCTTAACTAGTTAAAGGCAGAGTTCAAGTCTTCTCCTAATGCCCAGTTCGATATCCTATTTACTAAACTATGTGGCTTCCTCAGAGATTATCAACCTGATTCTATGGCTAAAACACATCTATTAGATCTAAAATGGACCACAGTATTTGAAATACTGACCACTCCTTAAAAACAAAAAAAGTTCATAGCCACAAAAATCTCTGAATAAATGGTACCAAGAAAGTTTCCCAGATTTTCTTTCTCATTACAAGTGGTTATAAAGAAATATCAGACGTAATTGATCTGGAGAGCTATCTCCTGTTAGGACATGAACCACATATTAGTCATTTCTGCAACATTCTCAGAACCAAGGACAATTCCTGACACATAGCACATGCTCAGAAATTATAACCTGAATTAAAACAAATCATATGACACAAGTCTTATTGCCCTCCAAATAAATATACACAGCCTCAAATTCCACTCAGATACCTTTAGTGGGTGCAGGTTGTATACTGATTATTGGTTGCTGCTTTGCCAATGGCATAAGTGTTGGTAATGTCTGAATAATGATGGTTTTTGCTGGAACGCTGGGGTTTGTTTGAGTCTTGGGTGCTGCTGGAAGCAATAAAGGCTTAGGCTGAATTGAAGGTTTTGAATTCATCTGGATTTTTTTCTTTGGAGTCAGTCCGTTTTCTGGAGAAAAAATAGACAAATCCCAAATAAATCTAAGGCAATTAAGCAAGCCCTAGAAGACAGATTCTACGATACATACTTCTCTATACATTATCTTGACTTCTGAGTAACTATCTTTAACTGGAATTTAAGCATAGCTACCCTACATATATCTAAATGGACTGTAGAAAGTCCTTAATATGAGATCTTCCTTTTTGACCAAGCTGCAGTTTTAGGAATGGGACACTTAATTGTTAAAGGGGAATAGCTATAATCTCTGAATAAAGCCTGGAGATCAATGAGGTAACAAATGTCATAGTCAAATGGCCCTCACATTCAGTATCTTTAACTGAAACTTTGAAATTTCTCCTGATGACGATGGAATCTGAGTCTATTTTAAAGCATCTTTTACCTATTTAAAAAAAAAAAAGGGATAATTAAAGAAAATTATTTTTTCTCTTTCCTCACCACAGTAATCACTCATAACAAATAATGTAGGTCTACTAATTTAAAAACAGCAAGACAGCTTAATAAACATATGCTAAATCCAACACTTTTTTCTGAGAAATGGAACCTAAACTCAGTTTGAAACAGAAATAGCCAAAGTTAAGTGATGAAGTAATACCAGTTTTATTCCTTGGACTAATGTCAAGCTTATCTTCCTTCAGTGACTCTGCTGAGGAGGGACTATTACAACTTTCACCATATAAGGAAAGGGGAGACATCTGGGAACTAGAAGACAAATCCAACTCCTCCTGGAGTAAAATAAAATATGGACAAATTAATGCAGACGAATACAATCCTTGAGCAGCAAATTCTTAGAAAGAGAGGTAAGACCACATCTGAAGAGAAAAATACTTTAAGGCAACTTCAAGGCAAAGGTATGGTATATTAGAAAATATAGCTACATATTAAGCAGTAAGTGACTAAGGATAAATCAACATTATCCATCAATATCAAAGGAAAAATAACTTAAAATGTAAAGTATGTCTATGCCATCCTCTTATATTAAAGATATGAGTCATTGATCTGCTTCTACATTTCTTCCCACAAACTTTATATCTTACTTGGTACCACAAACTTTATATCTTTCAAGTTTCATCTTGAAAAGATGAACTAGTCATACAAACGTTATAAGGCTACAGTTTAAATGTCAACATCCTTTCCCCATAATAATCTTTTTTATTCAGTCTTAAAAGAATCTCAAAAGCAAAACAGTTCTTTATCCTTTTCTATTTATTAATACTGACTTTGTCCCAAATGTTTTGAAAGAAAGATGAACACTGAAAGGAGCAGGGCTATTTTCTTTAATGGGTAAATTAATAATATAGAGATATATAAAGATAGCATTAATATTTTCCAAAAGTCCTTTAATATTCAGTGGATCAGTCTCATTTTGTCAGAATAAAGAAACTTAACATAGGATAAAAGTAGCATTTTGGGGCCGGCCCGGTGGCGCACTGGATAGTGCGCCGCTTGGGAAGCGCGGCGGCGCTCCCGTCCGAGGGTTCGGATCCCAGACAAATTGGGAGAAAACATTTGCCAAAATCAGATAAAGGACAGGAACAGCCATTTCACTGAAAAGGAAATGCAAATGGTAGCCAAAGGCAAATTTTAAAAAAGAATTGTAATCATAACAAAAAATTAAAATGACGTGGAGATGGAATGTAGGAGAAATGGACACTCTCAGTCTCACTGGTGAGAGTGAGAATTGCTTCATTTATTCATCCTGAACACGTACTCAGTATGTAGAATATGTTATATTTATAAGAAATCAAAAAGTACAAGATAACAACACAGGAGAAGACTATTATCTTCATGGCCTTAGATGCTGAACAGGTATTTGATAAAATTCAACAAGTATTCCTCATAAACATCCTAGAAAAACAAGAATTAGATGGATACTTTCTTAACATTTAAAAATAAATAAATAAATAATAAAACTATGCATAATTATACGGACAGAGCCATACTTAATAGTGAAACACTAAATGCATTATAATTAAAGTCAGGATAAGAAACAAATATTTTTTTTCTGTAATTCAAGTAAACGTAATTATAATAGGAAATGAAATAAAAGTAATAAACATTATAATAAAAGAGACAGAAGTGCCTTTTTTGCAAGGTGATATGATGTCTACTTGGAACACAACTGAAAAAAATACTTGACTACGAAAATATTGTATCTCACTTAGAAAATATAATAAACAATAAATATTTAACTCATAATAGCAGTAACAATTAATAAAATACCTAGAAATTTTCCAAAGAATGTGCAGAACCTGTGTAAAGAAAACTATATAACTTAATTGGGAGGCATAAAAGATTTGAGAGAGATATGCAATAGTCTTTAACAGAATGATTTAAGATGATATAATTGGGAAAACTGGTTCACTTATACAGAGAAAATTAAAACTAGATCCCTACCTAACACCAAATGTTACAGTAGACTCTAAAGGTATTAAGAAATCTAAATGTGAAAGGCAAACCACACAGTTAGAAGAAAGTGCAGCAGAATATCTTTGTGGCCTCCAAACACAGGACTTCTTAAAACTTCGAAAATAAACCATAAAAGAAAAGAAGAAAAGATGAGTCTGATATATTCGAAATTAAGAATTTCTACTTAATAAAGACTACAAAGTTAATAGATAAAAGAAAGGGAAAAGATATAGGCAATGTCTAAACCCAGCAAGAGTTTAATATCTCAAATATACAAGGAGTCCCTGCAAATAAACAAGAAAAAGACAACAACACAGTAGAAAAAGTGGCAAAGGACAGGAATAAACAATACGTAGAAAAAAAAAGTCCAAAAAGCTAATAAGAATGTAAAGAAATGTTGAAAACAATCAGTAACCAAAGAAATGCAAATTAAGGGACCGCCCGTAGCTCACTTGGGAGAGTGTGGTGCTGATAACACCTAGGCCATAGGTTCGAATCCCTATATAGGGATGGCCGGTTAGCTCACTTGGGAGAACGTGGTGCTGACAACACCAAGCCAAGGGTTGAGATTCCCTTACCGGTCATCTTTAAAAAAAAAAAAAAAGAAATGCAAATTAAAACAAAACAAACAACAAACAACAAGAAAAGTTACACCATCTGGCAAAAATTAGAAAGCCAGATAATGCCAAACATTAGCAGAGAAGAAAAGTTACAGGAATCCTCAAGCACTGCTGAAGGGCTTGCAGAGTACTGAGGTGATCTTGTAGAACAATATGGAAGCATTTGTCAAATTATATATCTGCACATCCTACCACCCAGCAATTCTACTCTCAGGCATATGAGAATTCTCACATGGGTCTACAAGGAAACATTTTTAACAATATTCATTGTGGTGTAGGTAACATGTAGTGAACATATACTTGAAATGTTGTGCAGAGTTAGATAAAATAGATTTGAGGTATACAGAGCAATATGAATTGATGTTAAAAACATTGTGCTGATCTAATCTAATCTAATCTAATGTCATTTACATAAATTTAAAATACATGCACATAAGTGAAATCAGTGAGAAAAAGATGAACTTTTTAATAAATGGTACAGGAATAATCCTTTTGATAGTCATTTGATAAAACATAATACTGGATCTGTATCTCATTTCATACACCAGGATAATTTCAAATGGAACAGAGATCTAAACATTAAAAATAAAGCCTTATGATAAATATATATTAATAGTCACTTAGAAAATATTCCTTCCTGAATAATTTGATCTTAAACCACTAGATGGGGCAGAGCAATCCTACTGCCATCCATGCAGAGAGGCAGTCTGGTGGAGTGTCCGAGTCCAGGGGCAGTGGGGAGGGCATTCACACAGGAGACAGCCTGCTGTGAGAAGTGAGAGCAGGGTGATGAGGCATCCACATGGGGACAACAAGGTGATGAGGCATCCACATGGGGACAGCCTGATGTAGGATGTCAGAGCCCAAAGGAGACATGTTAAAAGAACACAGGAGCCATTTAAAGGGACTCCCACTGGCCAAATCCAGGACAATGTAAGAATCAGAGTAAACAAGTATAGTAATGAATTGTAACCTTTAGAATAAAATAGAAAACAATGAGTCCATACTGATATTAACAAATAAATGAATAAAGTTTGATGAGAAACAGGAAATTTTTACATAGTTTTAAAGTACCTCCTGACATTTTGAATGTTCCCAACACAAAGAAATGATAAATGTTTGAAGTAACTGGAAAAAAAATTAGTGGCTGCCAGGGTTTCAGGGGAAGAGGGAGAGAGGAAGGGATGACTAGATGGAGCACAACGGATTTTTAGGGCAGTGAAACTATTCTGTATGATACTGTAATGATGAATAAATGACATTATGCATTTGGTAAAACCCACAAAACCATACAATAGGAAGAGGGAACTCTCGTGTGAAATTAAATTAATGGTATATCAATACTGTTTCATAACTGTAAGAACTGTACCACCCTAATGCAACATGTTAATAACAGGAGAAACTGTGCACGAGGGGGAGGGGTATTATGGCAACTACCTGTACTTCCTGCTCAGTTTCTCTGTAAACCTAAAACTGCTATAAAAATAAGGTCTATTAAAAAAAAAAAAAAAAAAAAAAAACAAAAAAAAAAAAACCACCCTAATGCAACATGTTAATAACAGGAGAAACTGTGCACGAGGGGGAGGGGTATTATGGCAACTACCTGTACTTCCTGCTCAGTTTCTCTGTAAACCTAAAACTGCTATAAAAATAAGGTCTATTAAAAAAAAAAAAAAAAAAAAAAACCACAGAAATAAATAAAGTGCCTCCTCACAAAATATGTATTTATGGCAAAGGCGGAAAGACAACTTTACAGTGGAATAGACTGGCAGACACCACCTATCAAGCAATCAAAGTGAACATCATCAGTAATAGGACAAATTGAAATTGTGTCATCAAAAGTAAATGAGATGGACACAGCATCACTTCTGTGATATGCCTGCCATGAATACAGTACCTGAATCCGATCATGAGGAAACATCAGACAAATCCAACTGAAGCATATTCTATAAAATAACTAGCTTCTCCAAAAGTGACAAGGTCAAGAAAGTCAAGGAAGAATGAAGAACTGTTTCAGACTGAAGGAGATTAAAGAGACAAGACAACCAAATGTGACACGTGATTCTGAACTGGATCCTTCTGCTAGTCTAAAGCTATGACATCTGCCACAATCTAAATGGGAGCTGAAGATTATATGATAATAATGTATTAATGTTTATTTCTCGATTTTTATGCTTGTATTGTGGCTATATAAGAAATATCCTTACTTGTAGAAAGTCGACACTAAAGTACTTGGGGGTGATAGGGCATCAGGTTAGCAACTTACTCTCATATGGTAAAGGGGAAAAAAGTTATTTTATTTATACTTGCAACATTTCTATAAATTTGAGATTGCTCCAAACAAAAAAATCAATATAAGCAAGAAAGTAAAAATATGAGTGAATTTTTTTTATAGCCTCTGAGTGGTAAAACCCTCCTTTAACTGACATTAAAAAGTAATAATAATAATAAAAAGACAGAAGATAATTAGACTATAGAAAAAAAGTATATCTAGGGAAATAAACACCAGAAATTAAGCTAAAAGATAAATGACAAATTGGGGCAAAAATGTTTGCAGCTAATTTCACAAACTGAAGACTAATAATGACCTCAATATGTAATAAAACACCTAAAAAATTTTAAGGAGAAAAAGACCAACACAATCCAATAGAAAAATGGACAAAAAGTTGAACTGGTGGTTCATTAAAAAAAAAAAAAAAAGAAATGCAAATAGACCTTAAGCATATGAAACATATGAATGGACATTCAACTATACTTACAATAAAAGAAATATAAAATACAAAACCACAGAGAACTTCCAATAGTGGCAATCAGAGAAAAGCTTCACAAAGGAAGTAATTTTTGAACTGAGACTTAAAAGATAAGGAGTGTTCCAAGAGAAGAAAAAAAATGGGGCTATTCTAGGCAGAAGAAAGAAGATGTACAAAAACCTAAAACTTTAAGAGCAGAGATCTCACTGCTCTTGTTCACTGCCAATGTTTGGAACAGTTCCTGAAACAGTTGATGAATGAGTGGAGTGTGTAGAAGCTCTCAGGTAGGAATTCTCATAGGGCATGAGCTAAGAGGAGTGTGAAGGTAGGAGGGGGATAGTGAAAAACTGGAAAGGATAGTGGAGACTGGAAAGGTAAGCAGGGGCCAAATCATGGAGTAGCTAGTATACTGGGAACTTGAATTTCATCCTTGTAAGGGTTGGGGAGTTATTAAAAAGTTTTAAGTAAAGGACTAACACAGTCAAGTTTGTGATTTTGAAAGATTTCTTTGAAGGTTCTTCTCTTAAGAATGTTCTGGGGAGTTGGGAGATAGAGACCAGTTAAAATCCTATTAACTTAATCTAGGTGAGAGGATGATGGCCTGGCAGGGGTGGAAACTATGAATTCCAGAAATATTAAATAGAATCAGCAGTATTTAGGAACTAAATGTAGAGTCTGCTGGAATAAAGATACCTCAATTTACAGCAGATGTAATATAGTGAAATACTAATTTAAATTTTCTTCTTATATTTTCCTTTTCCCCATTCTAAAAAGTACCTAAATCAGAAAAAAGTAAAAACAAACAAACAAACAAAAACAAAAAGTACCTAAATCAAGTACTACTTCCTTCTCCTGGCCTCAAGGCTTTTGTCTGGATGGAGAGCTTAACCAGTTCAAAAGGTAGTGCTGAACTAAGGAGATCATTCTAGGTTCTATGGCTAAGGAGTTACAAAAACTAATTATCTTACATTCTTCCATGTCCTCAAGAATGTATATTCTAAAAAGGAGGAAGGGAGGCAGGGAGAAAAGACAGTAAGCCAATAATCAAAAAAACTGGACACTGGTAAAAAAGTACAATGAAACAAAGAAATTATGGAGACAAGAACATGGGGAAGGAGGGAAAAACCAAAGACACTAACAATTTCCTAGCTCCTACAGGCATCTCCTTGAGTCTCAGTTTCTTCAGGATTAAATGAGATAATAAGGTTCATAGCAGCACTCCATAAATGTTAACTGCCTCCCCCCATACATATTTTCCAGATAAATTACTGCAAAAGATTGGCTACTTACAGGAACATGCTGAGTTGAAGAATAGGAGTCCACTGACAGAGGAGATGAGACTGTAGAACTTGACGAGGCTGGAGAAAGCGGGTGAGGTTCTGCCTTAACATCTTTAACTGAAAAATATGAAATAAAGGTTTTTCCCACTGGATAATATAAACTCAATAAGATGAACAATAAAGAAGGTAAAATTAACTCTTAAAATTCAATCATATATGAAAGCTAAAGTCACCAAAATATACCATTAAGCAAAAATACAAAATGCAGAAAACATTATATATAATATACTTCTTTGTATAATAAATTTTATATATTTAGGTATATATAGATATAGAGACATGGATATACTTGTATCTGTACTAATTCTCTGGAAGGGTTAACAGAAGAAATTGGTTACAGTGATTGATTATGTAGAGCAGAACTTGTTGGTTGGGCGTAAGACCAGGAGACATTTTTCTACCTTACAGACTTCTGTAATCTTTGAATAATTATACCATATGCAAAAAATAATAGATTTCAAAAAAATTAATTTTAAAGAAATATAAGAAACAGGAAATGATTATTTTCTAAAGCATTTTTGACAGTACAATTAAAACTCACAAAAATGTTCATATCTTTTGAACCATTAATTTATCCTATAAAAATTTATTGAGCGGGCCGGCCCATGGCTCACTTGGGAGACTGTGGTGCTGATAACACCAAGGCCACGGGTTCGGATCCCATATAGGGATGGCTGGTTGGCTCACTGGGTGAGTGTGGCGCTAACAACACCAAGTCAAGGGTTAAGATCCCCTTACCGGTCATCTAAAAAAAAAAAAAAAAATGTATTGAGCAACTGTGGTCCAGGTGGTGTTTGAGTATCAAAGATATAACAAGGGTGAGGGTGGCAGTGCTTTTCCAAAATTAACCAAAAAACATCTACCATCCCTCATGATCTTCTGTAATGTGAACTTGCCAATTCTGTAATGTGTACTTGCAAATTCAAGAAGTACAGTCTATTTTCCCTTCCTTTTAATTTAGGTGGGCTTATGATTCCTTCAATCCATAGACTATGGAACTAATACTATGTCTGGGCCCTCCAGAGCCTTTGAAGTCTGACTACCCTGAGACCAACCATGCTCTGAGGAAGTCAAGCCACACAGAGAGGCCCTGCACAGGCACTCCAGTTGGTAGTTCTAATCTTCAAATCATCCCAGCCCAGGCACCAGATATGTGTGTGAAGAAACCTCAAAATGACTCTGGCCCCAAAGGTCAATCTACTCCAGCCTTCAAATCTCCCCAGCTGAGGTCTAGACATCATGGAGCAGAAACAAGCTATCCCTGGAACACCCAGTCCAAATTCCTGACCCATAGATTCTGGGAACCTAGAAAAATGTTTGCCGCTTCATGCCACTAAGATTTAGAGTAGTTTGTTACACATTAGTAAACAGAACACTGACCTGATTCCCATATTCAACGAGGGAAGACAGGCATTGAGTAAGATAAATACATAAAATGGAGGGAACAGGAAGTGCAGGAGTAGAGAAGAATTTAGATAGGGAATGTGCTGGTTATTTAGCCATTGTCTTTCAGCTCCAAGTCTGCTTCCTATAGTCTGTGACACAAATTGTTAATGCATTTCCCAGCTGGCTTCCTTTTAGGTCCTATCAATAAGGCATATTAGGATGCTAGGAGGTAGAAGTAGGGATTTCTTCATTCTCCTGTCAGCTTTACCCCAGCAATGGCAACTTGCTCCAGGTTTCAGCTTCTTTCAGTACAACCATCCCCCAGCTCATTAGGCTCCCTTAAAGATACTAGCATCAGCCAGGCAGTGCCTCCTTCTCAGAAGTATGTGCATCAAATGCATGGGATCCCAAGACCAAGTTCCTAGGTTCTGGTAATCCCAGTCTCTTCCTTTTGATTCCCTAAGCCCTATGTGGTTCCCAGATAGGTTAATCTCTTATAGAAATATTATTCATAATTCAAAAACCAATATTTCTATTTTTTATTAAATTGATTTTTTCTTTATTGACAATCTATTTCTGATATGATTATTCATTCATTATGCTATTGAAACATAACTATAAAATTCTTTAAATCCATTTTGGCAAGAAATTTATTTATGCATTTCCATACCAGAAGTAGGATATATACACAGTCCCTGGAATCTTTTAATCCACCAAAGTAGCCCAATAACCCCATCTAATTTTGAGTATTAACAAACTACAAAATAAAATGGATCTGTTTAAAGCTTTTACCAATGAAACACATCATTACCTGTACAGAATTGGTTGTTGATGTCCCAACTGTCTGACTCCCAAGGCATCAAATCCAAATCAAAATCAAGATGATCAAAATTGTTTTCCTGTAAGTTTCAAATCAGCAAAAGGATATTTAAAGAATAAAATATTTGTATCTTGAAATCAAACATTCAGACACAATTTGCCACAAATAATATAATTGATAATACCCAACACAGTAAAAAAAATTTTCTAGGCCAATTGGTCCATCTTGACAATACATCTTGGATAGCCTAGAGGTAAACCAATTCAGTTCAATGAAGCACAGCAGTAATAACTAGGAAGGAGGTAACAAATTCACTATTTTTTTCAATGGGAACAGACCATTACAGGACTCACAAAATGTGTCCTTAGTCATAAAGGAGATCAAGCAAAATAAGTCTTCCCATTACCATTAAGGAAAACAAGTCAAAGCAAATGGCTATTCATACCATCATCTCTACGTACAATGAAAAGAATAGAGATGTATCCAAAAGACATATAGGAATCATAACGAGGGTGATTACCATAGGGTAATTTTCTTCTTTTTTCTATTGTTCTGTACTTTTCAAATTTCTAAAATTTTTTTGAATTAAAAAAAAATTTTTGTTTAATCTTAGAAGATAAAACTAGGTTCCTCAGACAGGGGTCAACAAATTTCCTAGAGGGGCTCCATTAGTTTCTTTTCATTTAGCTTAATTTTTTTACTTAAATATAAAAATATTCTGGATCATTTGGATAACCACCTTATACTATATATATAAATAAAGAACTGCCACATGATTTCAGAGTCTTCATGTGAGTTTGAGATCAAGACAGTACCAAATAGTACTATTTTAAAGTGTCTAAGATTACAGAAACAAGAACAGAAGTAAAGTTAATATATAAACAATGCAGTAAACTCAAAAGGCAGTCAATATTAATTCAACGTAACAGATGATAAAATAGCAACAACAGAGAGAAAGTAAGCCTTAGGCACAAAGTAAAAATTTATCTACAAATTGGTAACAACCATTTGTTAATAATTTCTAGAACAGTATTATCATTTCAAAATGTCTATTTTATGACTTATTTTTTTTGAGAATGTAACGGGAGAAAAGAGAAACTGTTTTCTTATATTGAGTAAATATTAGTACAAAGTAAGTAAAGAGAATGTGTGGAAGTTCACATAAAAAAAAAAAACCACTTAAATCATGAAAGAATTATTTTTTAAAATCAATCTCCTTCACCTTTTCTCTTATTTGAATCCACACATTAAAAACTAAGCAGGCTTGTACTTTCGGCAGCCAAAAATCCTTAAACTTTCTTAGTCTAAGTAAATTTAACAATGCTGCTTAAATGAGTGCTAGCAATTCCTTTATACATGAACAATGGTGGGCATGATCTACTTCAGGGATGTTTCTGGTTCAATCTTCAGCCAAAAAAGTCAAATACCTCTTACAGCATAAGAATTTTATCTGGTTGGAAATTTAATAGGCTAAATTTATGTAAAGTCAAACATAGTGGCACTTTTATACTCTGAGTATTCAATTAATTATCATGGGAAATTCCACTACTGTGGAAGAAGAGCCCTCAGAGATCATCTAACGCAATCCTTTCATGCTATACTAGAAGAACTAAGGAACTGAAAAATTGAGTGACTTGCATAAAGTAATAAAATGTTAGTTATAACATAAGCACCATATTCCTCTGAATCTTTCAAATTTAATACACTGTTTCTTGACACAGTTTAAAAGAAACACACTTTCTTTTAGGATCTAGAGGTTATGAAAGACTATCAGTTGCTTAGTCAACCAGCCAACATTAAAAGCCAGTTTAATTGAAAGGCTACATTTTGTTTATACAGAGTAAACAAAACCATTAAAATCCCATGCACTGATTTAAAATATATATATTATGTACTTCACTCTTCTATTGATTCAAAGTAAAACAACTGCTAAATCATTCTTTGAGAAATGTCTGAAGCTCACTAAGCAAGCATTACACATTTTTATACTGAAGTTAATAAGACTTAAAAAAATAAGTGATTAAATATTCAACCTGACTGATAAATTATTCTGCTCACTTGAACTACTTCCCAAGTGAAACAGCACCTCATCCATAAATGAATAAAATAAAATAAGAGTTCTATAGGCCAAATAGCTTCATATATGTACTAATCAAGGGGGAAAAAAAAAAAGAAAGAAAATCTAAGATATTTTTGAGGACTCAAACTGCTATAATTATAGCTTTTACACAGACCTCTAACCAATCAAAGGCAAAAAGTAAGGATATATCTAATTTCAGAGCTTTCTACACTAAGAATATATAACTTTTAAAAAGGAAGATGGTAAGTCCTACTTGAATGGGTCTGTGACTCACATACACCCCTTAACATCACACCATTTCCCCTATGCAGCAAAGTATCTGTAAAAACTATGTAGACAGTTAAGTGACTTTTCCAAAGCCACCCACCTCTGGGGCCAAAGGTGGACTTAGAATATAAATCTTCTTACTCCAAGACCAATGCAATTCGTACTGAATCACGTTTACTGACCACAAAATGGCTACTAACTTTCATACTTAATGGTAAAAGTTATTTAAACTTAAATTATTAACCTACACCTGTTGTCCTGAAACTTTCTTGCAATACTTAGGGTAAGAACTAAATATCACATTATTCAGTATTTCTCCTCTAGTAAATACTTACATAAATCTCACTCACTGCATCCAATTGCAGCTCATCAGTGTCTGTGAAATAACCAAGTTCAGCAAACAGGGTAGACTCTTTGGACAAAAGAAAAGAATAGAGATTAACTGCTAATTCAATGATACGAAAAGAACAAGTACTATATCCCTATACCAGCTCTATTAGGGTTTCTCATTAGCCATTACTATTATTGATAAACTCTAGCAGTGTGAATGACAAGAAATTCAAAGCTGGTTCCTAATTAATGTGTTGTTTTCCACATAATTTTATTTACTGAGTTAAATCCTTATACCAGGGATTTAAAAAGGTTTTATGTTACATGTACTTATTAATTGGTAGTGACATTCTGAACATTCCTAACAAGAACCCTGATGCTACATCTGGGCTCAGCATGAAAAAGTAACATGGTTGGTCAGCAATAATGATAGGAGAGGACTATGGAGAGCATACATGTACTCTGTATTTGTCATCCATGTCTTAAGTTAAAAATACAACCAGTTTTCTATCTAGACAATAAATGACCCACTCACCTAAACAATTCATTTCAGCAAATCTAATTATATTCCAGTTTCCTTTTTTTTTTTTTTTTTTTTTTTTTTTTTTTTTT